>NC_079149.1:57544850-57587201 GCF_945859685.1 Eupeodes corollae | reverse complement strand
ACGTTTATCAAGTCATTAAAAAAAATGTTTTTCAACAATTTGTGTCATCATATAAACTCTAACGTCCATCCCAAAACGACAATGGCAAACATCCTTCGTCCAATACTCTTTCTCTCTCTGATGCATCGTTCAATTTTGACCTCAGGCTATAGCGCCAACATCAGAGACTAATGTTTTAGAATACCTATTATGGTCTCACCCAAATCGATGCCGCCTTCATATACGATGAGCTAGTTTTATGCAAAATACAATATCAAAATCTGTCGCACAGTTGTCGGTTTTACCCTTACACAAATAATAATAAAAAAAAAAACTCTGCACTTTTATGTGTCCCCACAGCCTCACAGACTATAGATTGCTAGACAATTTGCGCCTAACATCAACATAAAGATCCCAAGTCCAGAGTCCCGAGTCCCGAGAAATGCATGCGATGGTAATAATTCTCTATTTCTATATATAGATGTATAACTATGTGAAAAAGGACATTACGAATTTGCAATTTTCGTTCGTCGCAATACCGCCCCCAGGGAAGAGCTATTCCGAACAAATGTTTCTATGGTCATTGAATGCCGTCAAGAGAATTTTAGATGCTTCTTTTTTTGTGTGTCAATTTTATTTGCTAACCTAAAACTATATTAAACTTGCTGCATAGCTTGCAGGAAGTTATTTGAAAATAAACACACACCGAAAAAATAAAGTTTTACTCGCATGTTTATTGCATCAATGACATTTTTTCTTTTGTATAGATTTTGGTTGTTATGGTCTTTGGTGATGTGATGTGATGGTGAAATAAATTGTCTAAAATAAAACCTAGAAATATGCGGAAAAAAAGACAATCTCTCGATTGAGGGAATTTTTCGATGACTCTATGGGAAATATTTTTGTAACGATGTGTTCTTTTTTGGTCAACTGAATGCAGTTTTATATTTCATTTTCATATTTTCATAGAATTTTGATTTTGACCTAACTCCAATTTTTGTAAATATGAATAAAGAAAAATGCGAATAATTGGTAAATATCGTTGATTAAAAAAAAAATAAATATAGGAAAATGGGAAAAGAAGCGATTGTTGGATTGGATTGTTTTTCAATAGAGGATGAAACTTGTTTTCACATTTGTATATGTTCGAAATTACTAATCAGTGAAAATTCTTCACAAATTGTTTTGATGTGGAATTTTAACTACTAAACAATATTCGTAAACGAACATAAACACATATTTTTAAGGTTCGGTTAAACAAATATTTCATGGTAGTTTGAAATTTTATTAAATGAATCATTGATTTTTCGGAATTTCAGTTTATAATCTTGGGCCTATTGACATTTTCTAAGTACGAGATTCAGCTTAATTATTTTAAGGCTAATATTTTTATTCTGCTAATCACCAGAGGCAAGGAATTGTTTTGCAGTTCCTAAGAGAACCAAATGATTCAATTTTCCTCGGAATTATTTCAAAAACATTTGTTTCATAAAAAGTTTTCGCTTGAATGAAAAGATTATTTAAAAGAAATGTATAGACAAAAAAAATAATAATGCATTCAATGAAATCAAATTTTTAGATCAAACCGGATACAGTAGTAGAATTAGGATACATTACACAAAAATAAGTATTTTAATATATCTTTGATAGAGGATAAAAACCGTAGCTTCAGAATGAGAATTTACATCGCCAAGACGGCTGGTAATACGATTTGGGAAATTTATGAGTGAATAGTCAACATAAGCATGAGCTAAGTTGTATGGTGAAGCATCTTCCATAACCAATCCTAAATAAAATGTATTTTAATATCAATAAAAATGTCAGTGAACAACTTAATACCTACTATTGACGGAAACATTTGTATATAGCCAAATTTCCGAAGAAAATTGTTCCAATATAAATTAATTGTAACGTCCCATAAATACATTAGCTTTTCGACAATCATTTTTTAACGGAATTTTCGGAACCAAGAGAGCGTCTCGTAAGAAAAAAGGGATTTTTATTCTACTATGAAACAATAACAAAGGTGGATGGTAGTCCACCTCTATTTGCATGCTTAGGATAGCAGAATCTTAAACTTTTTGGATAGCCTGCGTACAGCAGTCTTGTTGGGTTCTTCATTGAAACCGTAACAACACTAGCTTTCGAAATAAGTTTTCAATATTTTCAAAGTCTTTTCAAGTGCAAAGCTTCTCATTTAGTTTCACAGTGAATTTTATTCAAGATTTCAAGCTTATGATTTAAAAAGTTACCACTAGATGCCCCACCATGAAAAGCTACATAAACAAAGAGTGTTAATTTTATTTTATTTACTCTCCATCTTTTTGTCAAAAATACCTTTATTTTTTAAGAAATCACTCAGATTCATTTTTCAATTTGTTCGAGGAAAGATATGAATACAAATAAATAAGAAAACTAGGGCCTAGTGACGTAAAAATCTCAGCTATTCCTATACAATGGACCTACAATTTGTATTCCAAATCTGAACATCCAATTTATGAGAGCATTTTTTAAAACAAGAATGTCAATTCCTCACAAGATGCAGTCCCCTTGAACAAAAAAAACTTTAGGTGGCACAGGCAGAGATTTAACCAAAAGACCTGCTATAAAAAATAGATAATTATTTTTATTTACATTAACATATAATTGTCATTGAATCCATATTTTGTGTCCAGGCCTGGCCACTTTTAGCAAGAACGTCCCGATCTACACTCTTCTTCCAGTGTAGATATAATTACAACGTAATTTTTTAAAATAGATTGTGCAACAACGGTAATTTCAAGTTGATTCTTTTTTGCTCATGTAAGCTAGGTATTTAACGAAGTCTATTGACTGCCGATCCTTAATGGCTGCTCCAAGGTTGATTAGGTACAGTTCAAATGATCGTGGGGTCTCCAGAATCCTCCGATTTCATCCGAAATGATCTTACTACAGTCACAAATACATCTCTAAGAAATCTCTATGATTCTATTAAACGTTTACGTAAATTCATATCGTTTACGTAATTTCTGATCCTAGAAGCTATACACTTGTGCCGAATTTATAAGGACTTTTAGACACCTCCTTAAGCATTTAAATTATAGTTCCTCTTTTCAATATAACATGAGTTTGTAAACGACAGTTAGAATATATGAACAAAATTAGTCTACGGTCACAGGTCTTATATATACGTACGTCTATAGACCATTCTATTACTTATACGAACGTGAAGCATTTTAACTCCTTCTTTTGATATAGGTACCATCAAATTTATTCGGATTTATTTTAAAAAATGCACTACTGGGTCACACGAACTCGGTAATAAATCCAAAGAGTCTGTTTAAAAAAAAATTAACATTTTCTGTATTTTAAGATTTTTGAAATGTACCTGCTAAAAAGTTTGTTTTCAAAATTTTAAACGCCAAAAGAAAATCTTAATTTTTCAAAATTTTAGTTTAAAAATCTCAGGAGCTGTTTTTTGTTTTTAAATTAATTGTGTATACATACAATTTTTCAATTTTAGTTAAAAACTATTCTTGGTATGCAGTTATTTAGACAAATGATAACCCATTCTCGAAAAAAATGTTTAATTTTTTTGATCATCAAATATTATTGAGACAGTACAGGAGCTTGTGCAGAAAAAAAAGCACTGAAGTCAGTTCATTAGTTCTTGAGAAAGCTTAAAAACAAAATAACGGTTCTATGGGAGGTATCCTTCTCGAGCAATACAAAAACTTTAGTTTTATATTAAAAGAATATCAAAACGGCGCACTACAGCGCTAATTGAATCTCAGGCTAGGTTGTCTTGAGATCGCCATTTCATATTAAAAGAAGCCATTTGTGTATGCAGAATCAAAATTTTAGCAATACTTAAAAAAAATATGTCGATTTGTTTTTGAGAAAATTTCGATTTTTTACCAAGAAATTTCGAAATTTCTATTTTTTACAAAGAAATTTGTGTAGGGATTAACGTTATTATTAGTCTTAAAGAAAAAACAGATTAACCTAACGAGAATCGGCTCAAAACCTTAGTTTCCAAATTTGAATTCAATCGACCCAAACCCAAAGGGCCAGGATAGACTGATAGACAGACCGATAAACGGACTCATATTAGATTAAAATATCGAAAAATAAAAAATTATAAATTTGTTCAAAATTAATATTTAAGAAAGTCAAGTGAAAAAATTAATCTTAATAACTTTTAAAACTTTGCATTTTTAATATAAAAATCCTACCACTAGTTTTCCAAACTTAAGTAGAAAAAAAATGTAATCAATCAAAGCCAGAACCTTGATTAACATTTATGATAGTCTTTAAATGTTACCAATAAATATTTAAATGTAAATCTATAACTCAATTTAAATTCTAACAATATTGAAAAAAAATAAAATAAATTCAAATATAATTTGTGTAAAACTCGATGATCCAAAATTCAATACCCAGTTGAGACTACTCAATATACATATAATATTTCTCAAATTATATATAAGTAGATACTTTTGTAGGTGCCTTAGATGAAAGGGCCATCAAGAAACATAACTACATTAAGTCATATCTTTGGCAAAGCCCTGGTGAGCCACTTTCCAGACATCTTATTGCAAAAAAAAATGAAAGATAAAAATAACAAAATATAAAAATGAAAAAAAAAACATCAAGGCAAAGCAAAGCACAGAGGCTTCCTTTGCCACTTTGTTTGGTCGTTCGTGTATTCATTCAATCATTCTCAATAAAGAAGCCATTTGTCATCTTTTAGAGAGAGAAAGATTTGTCACTGGGTTTTACTTTTATTCTTCTTTTTTTTTGTATAATAAACCTACTTACCTACCTATAACTTACCATTTCATTGAAAGTTGAGAATTCTTTATATAAATGGTTTGTAATATTAGATTAATGCTTTCTAAACGACAAGGATGAAGTTCTGCTTGGATTGTTAAGGTCAATTATTTATAATTTAAATGGAAAATTATTCAAGCGATAAATACATATTTCTTTTCAACACAAGTACCTAGATATACTTACATATACAATAATTACCTATATTTTACATTACACCAGGTAAAGAGACGTAGAAACGCAATTAGTGTAGGTAGAATAATCTCATATGAATTAAGAATTATTATTTAGTTGAATGATTAACTTTTAATTAAACTTCAACCATAAGTTGTTTATAGGAAGAGAGTCATAAGAGTGAAAAATTTGTGTATTATCGTTAAAGAGATTGAAGAGCCATCAAAATATATTTTTATGTCAAAGTAAAATATTTTACTTTGAGGCCCTATTCTAGAGCCAAATTTCAATACCAATTTCTTGGAATATCATACTAATATATTTTATAGATTCGATTATTCAGGGTATGATATGTGGTACGATATTCAAAGTTGGATTTTGTTTGTTTTTCAAAGGTTCCGAAAAATAATTCACTTTAAAAAGTTCAAAGTATTAAAATACTGAGAAGCTTTAACGAATCCTAACATCTTCTCTTCTTCTTGGGTTTGAATTATGATTTATTTTTTCTTTTAAATACTATAATAAAATTTAAGATTTAAATGCATACCTATTTCATAATTGTACTAACTTTCTGAATGTATTTTCTTCTTCTTTTATTTCTATTTCCATCTTTTTTTTCTAATTTCAAAACTCAACATTCAATTCCTGCCATAGAAGCACGTGCCGAAATATCGGGACCACCAATCCGATATCTAACACCAGGATCAACGTTACGTCTGCAATGTCGTGTTGTTCAAAATACTGTAGCATCAGAATATATATTTTGGTATCACGACAACCGAATGATAAATTATGACATCGACAGAGGAATAAACGTTTCAACGGAAGCAGGTAAATTAAACCAATTTAAACCCATCAAAAGTATATATTTTTAGGAATTATTTTTTCCCCTAACAAAATACCAACTTAACCTAAAAATAAAATTCAATTCGTGTTTTTTTTTTCTGTTGCTTAAGCCGACAGATTTATTCTTTAAGTTATACACATTCAGACACATCAAAATCTTTGCCAGGGAAAAATAAAAATAAGATTTTATTCCTTTTTCAAGGAACAAATCAATTCCTATAGATATAGATACAGATTTCCATTATTGTAATCCTTAACATTATTGGGTTTTAAATTACTGATGATTTGTATTTTCTTTGTACTCCATAGATTTTCAATCATCGGAGCTGACTATCCTGAAAACCAGACGGGAACATTCTGGTAATTTCACCTGCGTAGCTAGCAACACCCAGCCCGCCAGCGTGCTGGTGCATATTTTTAAAGGTAAATACATTTGTTCGTATTTTAAGAATTTAATGAACTAGTTTAATGCTCCAACTAAATTTATGTTATAGTGAAAGAAAAAACACTTTATTCCCTAATTTCAACGTTACAATCACAAGAATTTTGGTTGGGTTAAAGTGGGTGTCCGGAATGGAGTAGGACACAGTTAGGATAGTTTATAAGCCCATTGTGGTACTACATTATTCTTGAGGCTTTTTCTGAGCTGAATGAAACCAATTTGAATTAATTATAAAACGTGAAAGAAAATTATGTTTGAGGTCGTGTACCTAGATCGCTATAGAAGAATTTTTCAAAATAGTTTTGTTTACTTTTTTTGTTTTTTAAAAAAATTCAATTGACAAAACACGAGATCTTTCAAAAACACCAAGGAACTAATAAGAAACGGTTTTCTACTTAGGTTATATTACGAGTAAGTTAAAGCAGTTGTCCGTGATGGAGTAGGACACACTTAGGCCAGTTTAATGGCCCATTGTGATACCACATTAATCTTGAGCTTTTTTTCTAAGCTCAATGAAACCAGTTTAACTCCCTTACGAAACGTGAGTGGCTGATTATGCTAATATGATTTAGATCGTTAAAGAAGAATTGTCCTAGGTAATTCTTGCATTTTTTAGGTAGCGCAGTGCATGAACAGAGAAGGTGAAGAACTGTTTCCTCTACTTCCCGGTTATTACACCGGTTATATCACCGATCGGCTTAGAGATGGCAAGCACCTTGAGGGCTTTTTTCATGATTTGATATTATTCGACCTGATATTTGCCTTCTTTATCTTGTTTCGATTTAGGAATAGTTTACATGTAGCGATTGGTATGCCAGAATTAGCCAAACGTGGTAGAATGGATAGTACTGTACCATTTTTGGCAAGTTCATCTGCCTTACAATTTCAAGAAAAGTCCCTATGGCCCTGGAACCCAGAAAAGGTGAATGTTAAACTGTTCTGCCATCTCTATAAGAGATGATGGTCGATACTTATGGGCTGTTAAAGAGTTTGTAGAGACTGAGTCTAGAGATTTGATAGCGGCCTGACTATCATTACCACGTTTTCTTAAAGTCAGGACAATACTTTTTTCCTGGCCAAAAAATCCCCCTTGATTGAGGAGGTGGAATGAGAGACTTAATTTCAGTAGTTCAGAGTACATGCCTCTACATCTTCATTTGTTTACAATCCATTTGTGTAAAAGTGGATTTACTCGTCTCCCAGGAAATGCCCAGAAAGATTTGGAAGGTATAGTAATCCGGAAGTTTCTATCGAATAACAATTATTGGATGGTGTAGTTTGTGTGTTTAGGAATTGATTATTAATAGTTTAGAATTACGGAGTGGCCAATGTTGTTATTAACAACTGCAATGAAGTTTTCAGGCAAATAGCGGAGTTTGGAATTATTTGTTTGCTAAGTATATCAAGAGCTGTTAGGTACAGTAATGTACAGTGTCGCAGATGGATTCGTTCGAAGTGATCCGCTTATACATAACCAAGTTGAACTTTGGGCTTTATTTAGTTTGTCACGGTTTATAGTTTTTTATAAGCAGTCCATCCGATAAGTATATTCAATGAGTTGTTTTGGGTTGTAAACACCACTTATTACGAACAGCTTTTTTGCAAGAGAAGAGGGCAATAGAAGCTTTCAAGACTCTTTCTTGTACAGTACGTTGTTTGCCTAAAACTAAAACTAGATACTTAGCGTCATCTGAGAACTTTAATGGGAAACCTTTAATATAGGGAGCATTAACATATGGAATTTTGTATTTCCTCGAAAATAGGACTAATTCAGTTTTGTGCTTTGTGGGATTTTGTAGGAGTTATTTAAAGGTGTGAAGACCATGGTTACATCATCCACATAGGAATGAATCACTCTGAAAAATTCCACATCCAGGCCAGTTAGTATTTAATTTACAACTAGGTTCCAAAAGAGAGGAGATAGAAAACCACCTTGCGGTTTCAATGTGCTAATGAATCTTCTAGCAGAAAACTCGCACAGTTTTGAGTTAATTATTCTGCTAATCTACTAATCTACTAATCACCATTAAATGAATTCACTTCCCAAGCGAACTCCTTACGTTTACAGATGTCAGTGCAGATGTGTCCACGTGGGTTTTTAAAAGCACCTTCGATGTTAAGGAAAGTAACCATAGCGTACTCTCTATGATGGAGGGAGTATTTGATGGCGCGCAATAAGGTGTGTAACGCAGTTTCCACTGATTTGCTGAAACATATGTTGGGTGGTGTTTTCAACAGTTGGCATTAATACACTTACAAAAGTGAAATTAAGCCAAATTGGTTTTATTTCACTTTCATCAGTGTGGTTTGTCATTGCAATGAAAATTTGCATACACTCAACCTCGCATCTACCCTAAATCCTATATTTCATATATTTCGACGTAAAAGTAAGTTGCTCTTTTTTTATAAAAATAGTTTGGCCATATTAAAATTTGTCAGATTGTAATATGACCAATTGCTTAAAATTAGAATTAATTCACTTTTTTAAAGTGCAGCAAAGCCATGTCTTGAAAATTGGTCTTATTTCATTTGGCTTTATTTCACGGCACCGATATATTACAGTAATACTTCAAATTATTTGATTGTTACAGATACGGACTTATTCATAGCCAAAGTGACGCTATTGACTTTTTTATCAAGTCCACTAGCGTTAAAAGAGGGTCTAAAAAATACCGGTTTTAATAAACTTTGTTGTAGTTTCTATATATAACCCAGTTTTCCGATAATATCGAAAAATGGACTAGACCGGTATATAATATGATGATCGTTAAAATCGCTACCAAAATGGGTAGGCTGATCTTCTGCCGTTCTTTCGTGATGATTCTCTCAAGGGTCTTACCATGGGGAGGGCAAATGTAGTCATGGTCAGTATATTCCGTAGACTGTTTCCACTGAAATCACTCACTCACGAAGAACAAAACCTGACATTTCAAAAGGACTTAAAGTTAGTATTGCTTTAAATTTGTTTGATTTATAATATTTTTTAAATACCAACATATTTTGTTTTTCCTGAAATTTTTTGAGCACAATTCTGTGAAATCAACTTAAGCACATTTTAATTAATCATATTTATCAACAGAAACCCACGACAAGAGAGATTTTTTTGTCGTGAATACAAAAAAAGTTAAGGTTGTCCACCAACCAGTATGTGGCTTTTGCCAGCCATTATTTGGGGCTTAAGGTCCTTTAAGCCCTTATGGTGAAGGGTTGTAAGAAAAGAAATGTATATTTATAATTATAGGAACATGCTAAAAAAGTCCAATATAGTTCATATGTGTGGCTGTTGTGGCAGAGAGAGCGGTGGTGGTGTGATGCAATAATTTACACCAATTATGGTGTTATCCATGGCACGGACTTGTAATTTTAATAAATTTCTTTTAACGTAATGCACTGTGGGGGGTGTGAGAACATGTATGTAATTATTTCTGGTTATTATGTTTTTTCCAACTGCTCGTACAAAGGATTAAAAAAAAAGGATTGTGGCTTTTCTTTGTACAAATATGTTTCGTTTAAAAATATATAATGAGTTTGCAATAATTCTTAAATTATTATTATTATGATTTCTGTTTTCACGTCCAAATATTTTATCGAAACAAAACATTTTTACGTGATTGACAGATTTACTTCATATTTCATCAAAATCAATGAAAAGATCAAAAAGACTTTTTATTTTTCACTTAGAAGGAACACATAGTAAAAAAAAACATGTTTTTCTTTTCGATAATATATCAATAACTCGACACTTTAACGCTTAATTGAAGTAGGTGCCACAATAGTTTATAGCATGAAATTAGTCCATGAAACTACATAAGAGACTATGTAACCTTAGAAATTCTGCAAAAGATTCATCAAATTATCACAAAATCTCATTTTTTAAAACACAATTTTTAAAATAAAAAATCTAAAACCTTCGTGATAGTAACTAACTTAGCTCACGAATTATTTGGATAATAATAAATGCCTTTTGAGGCTTTAGAAAGGTAAACTGCTTGGGCCGTAGAGAATAAGCCAGAGGTTATATAATATAATGTAGAACGATGCTAGTTTAAATGAGTCTGTAATGCTTACCGGCGTTTTTGACCGTTATATTTCGTTTCATGATCTAAAAAAGTTTTTGAAAAGCTAAAAGTACTATCGTCAGCGAAAAATTTATTTATTGGAAATCATTAATAGAAATAAGAACGAGTGCTGGAGACAAAACAGAGCTCTCAGGCACACCATAATTTATCTTGTGGTCTTCGGACTAATTAAACTCATTCAATATAACTTGAATGGTTTACATGTGCATTCAAGAGGACACAAGCGTCCACAGGTTTTTCTCAAAACCCACCTCTGTCTATCAACTCCTACTCTCACCTCCCCACGGTGAACATCGGGTGCCTAGTACCTAAACTGGAGATTGGGTTCCAACCCCAGTGAAAAGTTGTTGGGGGCAGCAAACGAGAGAGGGGGGGAGAGGTGTTTCCACTAAGGCACCTCTCCTTATCCAGGCGGCAGCGGACGAATTCTCGAGATAGAATCAACGGTGGCGTCTATAGTTCCAGTAAGGTCGAACTACTTAGTGAACACCTTATAGGGCTTCTTCGACATATTCGGAGCCCAGGCCTATAAGGAGCGGTTCATCCGGCTCCCCTTCCTTGGAGTTATACTAAGTATCTGGCCCTCCAGGTTGGGGGTTGTGCTGTCGGGGTGACTTCCTGGCCACGTAAAAACATCATAGTTTAGAAGCAACAACAAGCCTCGGATACGGACGGATTCACTGTTGACAACCCACGCAAACGAAATAAGGACAACGAACTTCGGATATGTACGTGGAATGTTAGGTCCCTTAACAGACCACGTGCAGCCGAACAATTAGCGGAAGCCCTAAACTGCTGCAAGGCAGATATTACCGCCATCCAAGAAGTGCGATGGGATGGACCGGGTAAACGCAAACTAAAAGACTGCGATATCTACTACGGTGACTGCTACCGAGAATAAAGACAGCGTCTATTTGGGTGTGGATTTGTTGTTGGAACTAGGCTCAGGCAAAAAGTCTTGAGTTTCAACAGTGTGAGCGAGCGCATCACGACAATCCGCATCAAGGCTAAATTCGCCAACATAAGCCTAA
This sequence comes from Eupeodes corollae, assembly GCF_945859685.1. Classification (NCBI taxonomy): domain Eukaryota; kingdom Metazoa; phylum Arthropoda; class Insecta; order Diptera; family Syrphidae; genus Eupeodes; species Eupeodes corollae. The sequence continues at coordinate 57,575,838 of NC_079149.1, read as the reverse complement.
TATGCGCGCATGCCCCAACAGAGGAGAAAGATGAAGACAACAAAGACACATTCTTCGAGCTCTTGGACAAGATATATGAGCAGTGCCCTGGCTATGACATTAAAATTGTCTTAGGAGATTTTAATGCCCAGCTAGAAAGAGAAGACATCTTTGGTGGCATAATCGGGAGATACAGCCTGCACGACACTACCTCCGACAACGGATTCAGGCTGGTCGATTTCGCTGCGGGGCGAGACGTTCTGGTAGCTAGCACGCAGTTCACGCATCTTAATATCCACAAGGGGACATGGAAATCTCCTGATCAATCAACCGTCAACCAGATTGACCACATTGCGATCGACGCACGACACTTCTCCAGTATCCAGGATATCCGAACATTCCGAGAGGCCAACATTTACTCGGACCACTACCTCGTTGTAGCCAAGGTACGGCTACGGATATCCCGATCCAAGCCAAAGCAAGGAAGTACTGTGAGAAGATTCGACGTTAGACGGCTACAATCGCAAGAGACTGCCATGTCCTTTTCCGATCGAGTCTCTAATAACCTCCTAAGGAGTCCTATGCTTCCTGCATTAAGCATTGAAAACCAGTGGCAACATTGCCTTGCAGCCATCAGAGATGCCGCCTCTGAAGTGCTAGGTTTCACACGGCCACCACAGCGAAACCCCTGGTTTGACGACGAATGCCGGCAAGCTCACGCAGCGAAACAAGAGGCATACAAAACGGCGCTGCACAAAAGGACGAGAGCTGCTCGCGAGCTCTACGAGCAGAAGAGGAGAGAGGAACACCGGCTTCTTAGACGGAAAAAAAGAGAGCATGAGAAGCGCGCGATCGAGGAGATAGAGGGATGTCACAACAGGAATGAGGTTCGTAAATTTTACCAAAAGGTAAAAAAAACCTCCCAAGGGGAAGCCTGTAAAGACGATCAAGGGAACATCGTAGTAGAACCACAGTCGATGCTGAGAATATGGAAAGATCACTTCTCCAAATTATATAACGGCAATGACGAACCGAATTCCGCTGTAAGGGAGATAGAACCACTCAACCTCGGCGACGCAGATCAACAATTCCGCCTACCCGACCTTGACGAAGTGAAGATAGCTATATCTAAACTTAACTCAAACAAAGCTGCTGGAGCTGACGGCATCACCTCCGAACTATTCAAAGCAGCAGGCGATGACTTGGTAGAGAGCATGCAACAACTCATCTGCAAAATTTGGTCGGAAGAAAGCATGCCCAATGAGTGGAATCTCAGCATAGTGTGCCCGATACATAAGAAAGGAGACCCTCTAAACTGCGCCAACTACAGAGGCATCAGTCTCCTTAACATTGCGTATAAGATCCTCTCTGCCGTATTATGTGAACGTCTGAAGCCATTCGTCAACAACCTGATTGGTCCTTATCAGTGTGGCTTCAGACCAAGAAAGTCCACTATCGACCAAATATTCACACTACGGCAGATCTTGGAAAAAAACCAGGAGCTTCAAATCGATACCCACCATCTCTTTATCGATTTTAGAGCCGCGTATGACAGCATCTATAGGGAAGAGCTCTACCGAGCAATGTCTAGTTTTGGCATCCCTGTCAAACTTATCCGTTTGTGCAGAATGACGATGGAGAATGCACGCTGCTCTATCAAGGTCGAAAAAGATCTTACCGATGCATTTGATGTCAAAAAAGGTTTTAGACAAGGCGATGCACTGTCATGCGACTTCTTCAACATCGTTCTGGAAATAATTGTGCAAAACTCAACCGTCAACACTAGAGGCACAATCTTCCAAAGATCCATCCAATTACTCGGATACGCAGATGATATTGACATAATTGGAAGATCAAAGCGTGATGTCAGTGGAGCGTTTTTGAGCATTGCGACGGAAGCGAAGAAGATGGGTTTAGTGGTCAATGAGGGCAAGACCAAGTATATGCTGTCATCAAAAAAGGACACTGAACGACGACGTCTTGGACAAAACGTCACCATGGACAGCTATAACTTTGAGGTAGTTAAGGACTTTGTCTACCTAGTCACCGCTATTAATGCTGACAACGACACCAGCGCTGAAATCAAACGAAGAATAACTCTTGCAAATCGCTGCTTCTTTGGACTTAGAAGGCAATTGAGAAGTAAAGTCCTCTCTCGAGCATGTAAAATCACCATCTATAAGACACTCATCATCCCGGTTCTCATTTATGGCGCTGAGGCCTGGACCCTGTCAAAGAAAGATGAGAGCGTCTTAGGATGCTTCGAGAGAAAAATTCTTCGGGCGATTTTTGGTCCCGTACGCATAGATATAGAATGGAGGAGAAAATATAACGACGAACTGTACGGGCTGTACAGCGACACTGACCTAGTTAGCAGAATCAAAGTCCAACGGCTTAGATGGCTAGGTCATGTAGAGCGGATGGACATCAACGCTCCAGCCCGGAAGGTCTTCGAATCCAATCCCGAGGGACGGCGCAGTAGAGGAAGACCGCGACTCAGGTGGCGCACCCAGGTGGGAGAGGACCTCAACCAACTTGGCGTGCGAAACTGGAGACAGCTAGCTAGGGACCGAGCTGGCTGGAGACGCTTGTTGGTTGAGGCCCAGGTCCGCCCCGGACTGTAGCGCCACCTTAAGTTAGTAAGTAATATAACTTGTAATGAACGATCCGAAAGGTAGTTACTAATCTTATGAAGAAAGAATTCAAAAAACCCGAAATAATTTTAAGTTTTAATATATCAAAATTAGACAATCTTCTTCTAGTATACCATTTAAAATAGAAGCTTTACTTTCGTAACATTCAATATTGAAGAAAATTGGTACCAAAGTTCAGGGCATTATTAAAACTATACAAAATTAAAATCTAAAATTTTCTTTTATCAAATATCAACATTATTAAGTACAAAACTAAAATGGTATATTTTATCATGAGTCTAACGTCAACATATTTCACAATCCTAGCCTCTTGCCTCTATATTGTAGATCGGATAATTTGTTTATATTTTATGTTGCGTTCCGAATTGATGTGGAACCTTAGGTGTCTTTTTTTAAGTTTAAGCCAGTAGCAATCTTAAAACAATCATTAAATAAAACATTATATCATCGAAAATTGAGGCTCCGCAACGAAAGGTCAATGTAGTGGAAATATGAAATGTTCTTAAATGGTTAAATTTTTCAATTCGTATGATATGGTACAAATTTATTTTCCTTTCAAAAAATTTGTGGAACTTAAAAATTTCGAGGTTTTAGCTAAAACGAAAGAACGAATAACGTACATTTGTAGATGTACGAGTAAATATGGTCGTAATAGTTAAGGAGTTGATTAGAGAAAAACGAAGTTATTGAAATTTCTAAAAAAAATTTCCGTAAGAGTTTCTTAAAATTGTCTTCTTTGGAAATTAGTCTTAACCTTTTTTTTAGACAATTATATGGTTATCAAACAAATTTCAAAATATTTTTCAACAGCATTGCCATTTAAGAGCAAAGATGAAATAAATCCATTTTTAAACATTCCACATTTTACGAAAAGAGTACAAATCTTCAAAAAATGTATATATGTTTGCACATTTTTAGTAATTACCTGATGTCCTTTTGGATATAAGGTAAAGTTAAGTAAAAGTATTCCAAAAATTGGAATTTTCGACATTTCTTGACATTGCTTTAAAAGAACATAACTTTTTAAACAGTGTCTTAGGAATTCAAATATATTTTTAAAATTTTGTAAAAAAAAAACAGTTGGCTGGGTGGTGTATGGTTGCACTCTTTTTCAACCCACAAAACTATGTCGCGGAACTCACAAACCTATCTTACTCGCATTTGGCATAGTCTGGATCTAAGAGACTTTTTTATTCTTTTAATATCCAACAATATATCTTTGAAACAACAGCTAGTCATATTCAGAATCAACTGCGATTTCATAAAGCTTACAAGCCTTCCCCAACAAAGACCTAAGTATTGATGTAAAAAGCGGCCAACACATCTTTTTAACCCGAATTTGTATTTTATAGGCACTGGTCGTGTAAGTCAACGCCACACATACCCTTATCCACAATAAGGTAAGGCTGCTAAATGAAAACTTTTCTTTTTCCTACTGATAAACAACGTTTGGTGTAAGGCATAGACATTAACAAAAAGAATATGAGCTCAAAATGCAATATGATTTCTTCTTGAATGGGCATTTTTCGGTTCTGAAGACTTTCTCTTTGACCATTTTCTAAAGCTCAGGAGAAGTAAGGTAGTTGTCAAAATAGATAATTTGATATCAAAAGGAAATGGAAATTTTTTCTTGAAGCGTTAGTATAGCTCAAGATCGAAGTTATTGTAATGGGTCCGATTTGTCAAATTGAAAATTTTGACATTTCTCGACCTTTTAAGGTCTCTAGAGTAGAAATAAAAGATTTTTAGAAAGATGTACATATGTGCGTGCGTGTGTACGTACGTTCGTACGTCCGTACGTTCGCGACGTTTTTTTCGTTGTCCTAAGCTCAAGAACCACAAGAGATATCGATTTCAAATTAATTTTGTTATACAGATAATAAGGCAGAAAGATGCAGAAATGGCTCTCAAGAAAATTGCGTGTTTGGTTTTTTACCATAGCAGTTTGAAAAAAAGGTGCAAATTTTGGTTAACCCTAAATATCTTACGAACCAAAACCGCTAGAGACTTGAATTAAATTTTATATTATAAACTGTAACGCGATACCAAACAAGTATATTTTTTGAAAAAAATCCATTTAACGGTTTTTTTATAAATAAAACAAAAAATAAAAAAAAATTGTCACCTCCAAAATCTTACGACTTAAATATGATTTCATCTCCAAAACAATTTTGTGCAACGAATAATAATGTTTTTGACATCTGATGATATTTTGAGAAAAATCAAATGGACTGTTATTTTATAAAAATTAAAAACCTCAAAAAAAAACATTACTCAGAGTTGTTAAAAATTGAATATCGATTCAAATATCTTTTCAAAAACTTGAAATTAAGGCTTCAACCTTATTTTATCTTATAAGAAATATTGTTTTCAACATTCTGAAAAATATTGAGAAAAATAGTATTGACAGTTTTTTTACAAGAAATTAAAAACCGAACAAAATTAAGAAAAGTTGGTAAAAAATGATTTTGGACTAAAATATCTTTTCAAAAATTTGAGATAATAGCTTCTAATTAATTTTTGCTTATAAGAAATGTTGTTTTTAACATTAATACGAATTTTGAAAAATCATATTGACAATTTTTTTACAAAAATTAAAACCTAAAAAAAATTTTTAAAATTGATTTTCGACTCAACTATCTTTTCAAAAATTTGAAATATTGGCTTCAAGCTAATTTTATCTAATAAGAAATATTGTTTTCAACATTCGATAAAATTTTGAAAAAAATCGAATTGAAAACCTTTTTACAAAAAAATAAAACTCTAAAAATAAAAAAAATATTAAAACTTGGTAAAAAAATTTTTTCGACTCAAATTGCTTTTCAAAAATTAAAAATATTGGCTTCAAACTTATTTTATTTCACAGAAAATTTTTTTTTTCGATATTCAGTAATTTTTATATCAAAATCCAACAGTCCGTTTTTTCATAAAAAATAAAATCTACATAAAATAGTACGCAAATTTGTAAAAACTAATAGGAGTACATATAGACAAACTGTTAAGCAAGAAAAATCTACAGACGGGATGGGAAGTTATCAGTGTGGGTCGCATCCCAGTCTCTTTTTCTTTTATGAATTGTTTTGAAAAATGGCAGCCAAATTACTTGATGATTTCTTTATCAATGGATGTTTTGTCTTGAATCAAGCCCCATTGATGATGTTTTTGGCACAAAAGGTTTGTAAGCGGAATAAGCTTTGACATTTTGGATCAAATATCTAACTGATTATTATCTGCAAAATTGATTTATTTTTTGATTTCATACAAATTATTTTGCGCCCAATGCGGTTCGAGTATCCTCACCTTATTTTCAATATATAGACTCCCTGGGTTTTGAGTGGTAACCACTATTGAGTTGAGTTAAGGTTATAATGATTTCGTTGAGAAGCAAAAGGATTGCTTTGATTTAAAAACGTGAATTATCGACAAAAAGGAAGAATACCCCTTAAGACAAAACTATCATGACTTAAAATACTTGCCCAGTATTAAATTAAAATTTAGTGAGCAATTTCAAAACACAATATAATAGAAAAGTCAAAAACTACCGCCATCGCATCAATTTCCATTTATCACTTCCATGGAAAACATTTCAAATTACATGCTTATCAAACAATGGCAATGCCAATCAATGTGAATTCCAACAATCGTTATTTAATATTCTCATTTTTTGTCATCAGCACAAGCCTCCCCTTACCCAGTTTATTATATATACATAAGTACAGCCTTTTTCTCTGCCTCGTGTCTTTGATGACAAAATTATTTCACTTGAAATCCTAATTATTTTATTTAAATTTTATCCTTTCAGGTGATAACCCGGCGGCGATGTACCATGGTCATGTCGGATCGTCGACAAAGTCATATCAAACCCATCTTCATAGTATAATGGCAATCATTTCGATTGGCTATAGTATATTCCTGGCGTACATGCATCTGGAGGTTGTGTAATTGTAAAAATCCCCAAAGGCACACAGGAAGAAGTATGCACGAGTGCGAGTATTACTATCAAAACTTACAGTCGGGTGGAAAAGAATAACAACAGATAAAACCAAAAATTATATAGAATAATTATTCTTTTGTATAATATTAATAGAGAATCGAAAAAAAAAACAAAAAAAAATAGTTTAATTCATTAAATAAAAACAAAGAAAACAAAATATTTGTAAGGATATTGTCTTTAAGGATCAGAACTAAACTTTGTTTCATAGATTTCTTCTTTCTAGATATTTAAAATAAAAATATCTTGATATTGATAAATAGATTTCAATAAAACAAACAATTAAATACTTTTTAAAATATGGCTATAAGATTGCATAAGTACAAGGTGATTCAAAAATCGTTTTGTTGAGTTATTAGTAAATTTTTGTTTTCAAAAAAAAATTAACAGGCTTATAAATTAGTTTATCTATGAAAGTTAAGTATCGCCTCAAACCAGAATACAAAAGAGTGAGAACAAATCAAATGTATGAAATAATTTTTTTTTAAATAAGTGAATTGTTTAACAGAAATATTAACTTTAGAAAACTTGTAATCCAGCAGAATATTTATTTCCATTAAAATCTATTTATAAGTTTATATTATTTCTATTAAATTATTCACCTAGTACATTGCATTAATATAGATAAATGTATATTTTAAAAAATAAAATTGAATTTATAAAACTCAATTAACAAACATTTCTTCGGGTAATTGAGAATAACCAGAAAAAGTATTTAATTCAAAAAGAAAACAAGCATTTAAAATTTAATAATCTGTAAATTTGTTTCATTGTAAATAGATAATATTAAAATTTAAATTTATGTTTATCAGTATAAAAATAAATAAAATTAAAGTAATAATAACTAATTCAGTATTAATTAATGTAACTAGAAAATCAAAATAAAACATTTATACGAATTAAATAATTATTGTTTAACTTGTTAAGTTTTGTATGTAATCAAATTAAAAAAAAACAAAAACAAATAAAAAGTAATAAGACATAAAACTAACATAAAATAAAATAAATTAAATCGTTTGCCAAAAATCTTTCAATATCTGATGGCTCTGAAAAACAATCATAAATAACAATTTATTAAGGTATTTTTTTTTGTAAGAACAACCATAACTTTAATTTTAATAAAAATTCTGTATCATAAATAAACCAAAAATATTGACTACAAAAAATAAAATAGAATCAAAAGAATTATTATTAGTTAACGAAATGAAAAAAATAATAACAAAATCAAGGCAAACGTAAAAAAAAAACATTAATAACAATTTTTTAATATTTATGTTAATTTTGTTTTGTTAAAATATTTTATGTAAATATTTTTATACAATATTGTAATGAAATAATAAAATGGAAAAAAATAGTTTATTATATAAATCATAATTATAAGAAAGAAACAAAATAAAATTATGAGACAAAAATCAATTGCGAAGTGTTTTATTTTATAATTATTTTCAGGAAATATATTTTCTTTAAATTTATTTTTTCTTACCAAAATTAGTTTGTCGTTTTATGATCGTTTATAAAAATCAATTAAAATCAGTTGAAGATTCAGTTTTTTAAACGTCTGTTAACTATTCAAATTGAAACAGTAAATTATTTTTTAAAAATCTTTTAAAGTTCAGTAAGACCTTAACGATTTTTTTAACAGTTGAACTTCAAATTGATATAAACTCTTAATTTTCATAGGCTTATCAGTAAGTATTTCTTGAATAACTATTTTATAAAATAATTTTCTTAAAACTGGGCTAAGATATTTCGTTAAGGAATAGTACTATCGACTTTAATTACATTTTTGCAACACACTATAGTCCTTAATAAATAGATCGTCTGGAAGTTTGTCTTTTTAAATTAAAAACAAAAATGAGCTGAAATATGTTACTATTACCCTAATAACAATTTTATACTTTCAAAATGGTGGTTTTGGTATCTGGGATGGAAAGTCTTAGCAAAGTTCTATTAAAAGTTTTTTTTTAAGCCGGGCAGATATAATACCTCGACAGAAAACAGATTTAATTTTAATTAACTTCCCATAGGAAGTTATTGTAATGGGTCCGATTTGTCAAATTGAAAATTTTGACATTTCTCGACGTTTCAAGGTTCCTTGAGTCCAAATAAAAGATTTTTAGAAAGATGTCTGTGCGTGCGTGTGTACGTACGTTCGTACGTCCGTACGTTCGCAACGTTTTGTTCGTCATCCATAGCTCCAGAACCAGAAGAGATATCGACTTCAAATAAATTTTGTTATACAGATAATAACGCAGAAGGATGCAGAAAGGGCTCTCAAGAAAATTGCGTGGGTGGTTTTTTTACCATAGTAGTTTGAAAAAAAGATAAACATTTTGGTTAACCCTAAATATCTTACGAACCAAAAACGCTAGAGACTTGAATTAAATTGTATATAATATATTGTAACGTGATACCAAACAGGTATATTTTTTGAAAAAAATCAGTACAACGGTTTTTTTTTTTTTAAATCAATAAAACTGAAAAAAAAAATTTGTCACCTCCAAAATTTTACGACTGAAATATGATTTCATCTCTAAAACACTTTTGTGCAACGAAGAATAATGTTTTTGAGATCTGGTAAAATTTTGAGAAAAATCTAATTGACAGTTTTTATTATAAAAAATAAAAATCTAAAAAAAAACATTACTCAAAGTTCGTAAAAATTGAATATCGATTCAAATATCTTTTCAAAAACTTGAAATTAAGGCTTCAAGCTTATTTTATCTTATAAGAAATATTGTTTTCAACATTTTGCAAAATGTTGAGAAAAATCGAATTGACAGTTTTTTTACAAAAAATAAAAACCTAAAAAAAAAAATGTATAAAAGTTGGTAAAAATTGATTTTCGACTCGAATATCTTTTCAAAACTTTGAGATATTGGCTTTAATTTACTTTTATCTTTCAAAAAATTTTGTTATCAACATTCAGTTAAAGCTTTAAAAAAAATTGAATTGACAGTTTTTTTACAAAAAATAAAAATTTAAAAAAAAATGTATAAAAGTTGGTAAAAATTGAAACTCTAAAAAAAACAATACTAAAACTTGGTAAACATTTACTTTCGACTCAAATAGCTTTTCAAAACTTAAAAATATTGGCTTGAAACTTATTTTATTTCACAGAAAATATTGTTTTCGATATTCAGTAATTTTTATATAAAAATCCAACAGTCCGTTTTTTCATAAAAAATAAATTCTACAAAAAATAGTACACAAATTTGGTAAAAATTGATACGAGTACATATAGCCAAACTTTTAAGCAAGACAAATCGACAGACAGATGGGAAGTTATCAGTGTGGGTCGCATCCCAGCCTCTTTTTTTTAATTGGTTTTGTAAAAAAAACCAATAAAGCAATTTTTTGAGAGTCCTGCAACTTTCTGCATTTTTTCTCTACAACTAGTTCTTGAGCTACGGACGACGAAAAAACGTAGCGAACGTACGTACACACGCACGCACAGAAATCTCTCTAAAAATCATTTATTTTGACTCTAGGAACCGTCGAGAAATGTCATAATTTTCAATTCGACAAATAGGACCAATTACAATAACGATTTTCAAAACAAAAGATGAAAATTAAAGTATGAAATCTTCTATTTTTTAATTTTTAATTAAATTTAATTTAGGGCACGTGAAAGAAAAAATGTATTGCAATGCTACAATTTAAGATCTTTTACACGTTTCGTACCATAAAATTCGCGCTACTAATGTCAAAGCAAATTATTATAGCTCTGATCCTTTTATACAATTTGAAATTCTAGGAAAATTGTATTTCCTGTATTTAGTTTGGTGACAGTTTTTAGATACTGGAGCTAAAAAATGTTGATGCTATTATATATTATAGAACAATATTTTTTTATTTTTGAACGATTAAAAGATACAAGTTTACTTTTCTTGACCTTTTTGACTTGGTCATAATTTAAAGGGACAATAAAAACCAAATCAAAAATCCTAGATGGATTTATTTGCTGAACGAGTGAAAAACCTCCAAATATTCATTAATGTTCTAAATAACATAACCATCATGGTCAATGCCTAGCCTACATTATATGTATGTACTTACACAAACTTTGGTTTAAGTTTAACTTTCACGCACAATTTAACTTGCTTTGTTAAAAGTGGCGCGATATGGTGTGGTACTGGTTTCTGATGAACTCATTGCCTTAAAGTTCAACTTCCACAGAAACTGCAATCCGATCATTTGCACCTACCTACACACTTACATCTAATTAAAATTGTTCCACGCTGTACTCAACCCAACCCAACCCAAACCAACCTACGCACAAATTAATTCCAATGTTTGCGGTTGGAATCAAGCTTAGTTGAACAAAACATACATACACTATACACACAAACCCCTATAGAAACATGGATTATCATGGGAAATGTTTAGGTTTTTTTTGTTATAATTCCCACCAACATTCGATGAAAGTACGTATAGAAATAATTATATATAGACCTATAGTCTTGTAGGGTCCAACATCATGCATAACAGGCACATATAGGCATCATACTTAGGTATATTGAATGTCCTCGCCTATAGTAGCGTATTATAATCCCTTTTACATGTGGGAAAATAGTCGATGTACGTATCGTATATTTACATTAAGGCTTTAAAAGGTACTATATTGGAGGCGCATGAGTTTATTTATATACTTTGTGTAACACCGCATCAGGTACACAATAATCCCTATGTCATAAATTACAAAATTCCCGATATTTCTAAATGCAATCAATTTATTTATGCCAGAGGAGCTTATAGGGGAAAGAATCAATAAATTTTCATAAATCAAAAATATGTGTGCAGAGTTATGCCTCCATAGGACTTTAAATGATTTAATAATTGCAGCGAGTATAGGGACATAGGTCGCAGGTCCTAATTGTATATGAAACTTTGTTTGTCAAAAGTTAGAACAAAAGTTTTTAACAATACATATTACAATTATTTCGAATTTTGTTTGAAATTTACAAGCCCTTAATTTCTGTGCAATTGAAGTTTAAAATTTTGACTTAAAGGTTTAAATCTTTTCAAAAACTGCTGCAACTCAACTTAATTATGGTTTATTAAAATTATTGATTGAAACTTTAATATGTACACAAATTTCTTCCTAAAAAGTGTTTTCCTTTTCAAGCTTTTATTAACAATCAACGTTCGGCACTTTAAGTTAGTAATAAATTTATTCCTGACTTAATTGAATTTTGTCTGAAAAATATAAATTGTTGTTTATCATTGTCTGGAGTATCGTCTGCGATGGGACAGGCATTTATTTTAACTAACTTGAGTGCTATCGAATTGACGTCAATGGTTATCTGTCAACATGTTGTCTCTTCTTTACGTGACTTATGTCTGTATGATGGCTGAACAATGTCTGGATAGGACATAAATATTTACACATCTATGTGTGAGACAGGAATAATGAATATATAAAATTAATTTCGAAACTCAATTTTGATATTGAAAAGAAAATATCATACAAAATATAAAACAAAAAACATAGTAATTGTTTTGCTCTCACATAAGCCAATTTGCCATTTAAAGAATTATAAACAGTATGCAATCAACATTCTAAGTTATTCGTTATATATAAAAATAATGCATCTTTGTGTAGGGTTTCATTTAATTATAAACACAGCAGTCAATTTACTATAGTTTTTATTAAAATTTTACCAAATTTTAACGTAAAAGTGAGAACATTTTTAAACAATCGAAACCTACTTTAAATCATTCAAAGTTGACTCTAAAAATAAGTTTAAGAATGAGGATAGACGCTTTGATAATTTTAAAGGATATAAAATAAAGCACTCGTTTAAATTTAAAAGCAGCAAAATACTTCTTTATCTTTTCTAAATATATTTAATCCTTTTGACGTTTGTCAAAAAAGAAATGAAGAAACATGTTTTTTGAGGATGAGAAGATTATTTTGAGCTTGTAAATCAACAATTAGGCTGGTCTTGGCTTGAATTTGTTGTGCATGCACTATTACCTCTACGAATCAACAACATTTTCCTACGATTCAATAGACTATGACACCGAACACTAAACAATATTTGGAAAAACAAACTTGCGTTCGGTCCACCGTCCCTACAAAAAAATCAAAAACGGACTATCATGTCGCGGCAAATAATTTTTTGCTGACAAAATCTCCCGTCGTTTAAGCCGAAAAGGTAAATTGAGTAAAGGTAAGTTAAAAAAAAAGTATCAATACAAAAATTACAAAAAATCAATTTTTAAAGGGGACCTCCGGATTTTAACCGGCTAATTTAATGGGATGCTCTTCCACTACTACTTTTTGCACCCTGTCTATACCAATTATTAGGTTAAGAGGTTTAATGGACTTAAAAGGTCGATCTAAAGCTTTGGTTAGGGTGGAGTTTTTTAAATTACTGGGAAAAAACTCCCCAAAAAAAGAAAACAAGGATTGTTTTCATATTTTTGACTGTTATGTTCAACAAAATGCATGAATTGTAGAAAAAAAAATATAAAAACTAAATGATTTTCGATGGGAATATCCGATATTTCTACACCATTTTCAATTCTCAGCACCTAATTGTAGCATCATTATGAAATTAAGAAGGCTATAATACTGAAGGAATACTGAAAACAATGCCAAATGTAGAAAAGACTACCTTTGAAAAATTGGTCTCATTGCATTTTACAAAAGTGAAATAAGACCCATTTTCAACAATTTGTGATATTGCACTTTGAGAAAATGAAATAAGGGCAATTTTGTTTGAGAAATAACACCAACTTATTTGGAGCGAGGTTGATTTTATGCAAAATTTCCTTGCATTTTTAACATACTACTGAAAGTGATATAATATACCAATTTTAACTTTGGTTTAGTGTAATGAGATAAACTATTTGCCTTTAATATGATCGTAGTTTACAAAAGTGAAATAAAGCCAATTCTTGAAATATTGCTTATTTCAATTGGCTTTGTTTCATGCACAGATGTTTAGTAGAAAATTTGGTTAACATATCTTGAACAGTGTGAATTATAGAGGTACCTGATAGTTGAAAAATTATGTTTTTAGGAAAAAACCAAACGGCCCTTCTAAAAATATCATGTTTACCATACACCTGAACGACTAAAAGGCAAACTCAGTCACTAATGAATGAATCACAAACACGCTTCAGCTTCGGTTTCGTCTGCGTTACGGTGGGTCTGCTTCGAGATTGCTTTGAATGACATTTCAATTATTTTATCCCTCAAAAGAGCAAATATTTTGTTTGTTGACATTTTTTACAGCTGTTGAGCTGTCAGACAAAGCAAACGTTTGAGTCATATTACGTTCTTTTCCTTACGTTTGTCAAACGAAACGTGAGGTGAAGCCGATGCTGAAGTGTGTTTGTGATTCAGCCATAAATTTCGTTTTAAGTATTATAACTTTTCAATCATGAAATAGAAAAAGCGCCATAAAACAAATATTTAAATGCTGGATGTTTTGTACATACATACAAGTTTCCTTAAGTAGATTTATATTAAGCGTTCAAGGCCAACAATAAAACCATAGAATACATCGTACTAAATTACAATGTACAAATTCCTTGGTTAAAAATTAAAAGTACGAATTTTTCTCAAAAAATAGTCACATATTTTTTTTTTAATAATATCAATTTTTTTTCTTAATATTGTTCCAGAAGAATACCTTTTCAAGAATTAATGATCCTTATTTTTTACCTGAACAAATATTTGATAATCAAAAATATTTAATTAATTTTTTGAATTTATAAAAATAAATACTTTTTTTTCCTTTAAATTCGATATCTTAAAAACGAGACACCAGTTTTTAACGAAATTCAAGTGTGAACCGTGTATTTGTTAGCACTGTAGAACTGCATACCAAAAATATTTGGGAAAAAAACTTTCTAACGATGTTCGAAAACAGAATTAATGCATTGAGTTTTTTTTAAAGAAATTAAATGATTTAAATTGTTGAAGATAAACTTACTTTCTAGTTAACTTCCTACATGATGTTATTGTAATTGGTCCGATTTGTCCATTTGTAACGTAATACCAAACAAAAATATTTTTAGAAGCAAAACCAACTAACGGATTTTTATTTTTTTGCGTACTATTTTTTGTAGATTTTATTTTTTATTAAAAACGGACTGTTAGATTTGTATATAAAAATTACTGAATATCGAAAACAATATTTTCTGTGAAAAAAAATAAGTTTGAAGCCAATATTTTTAATTTTTGAAAAGCTATTTGAGTCGAAAGTAAATGTTTACCAAGTTTTAGTATTGTTTTTTTTTTTAGAGTTTTATTTTTTGTAAAAAAAAACTGTCAATTCGAATTTTTTCAAAATTTTTGTTGAAAACAATATTTCTAATGAGATAAAACTAGTTTGAAGCCATTTTTTTAAAGTTTTGAAAAGATATTTCAGTCGAAAATCAGTTTTTACCAACTTTTATAATTTTTTTTTAGGTTTTTATTTTTTGTAAAAAACTGTCAATTCGATTTTTCTCAAAATGTATCTTAATGCTATAAAACAATATTCCTTATAAGTAAAAATTAGTTAAAAGCTATTAACTCAAATTTTTGAAAAGATATTTGAGTCGAAAATCATTTTTTTATTAACTTTTGCTAATTTTTTTTGGTTTTCAATTTTTTGTACAAAAAGTGTCAATTCGAATTCTTTAAAAAGTTTGCTGAATGTTGACAACAATATCTTTTGAAAGAAAAAATTAAATTAAAGCCAATATCTCAAAGTTTTGATTATATAATTTAGTCGAAAATCAATGTTTACCAACTTTTATTAATTTTTTTTTTTAGGTTTTTATTTCTTATAAAAAAAACTGTTAGTTCGATTTTTCTCAAAATTTTATCAGATGTCAAAAACATTATTATTCGTTGCACAAAATTGTTTTTGAGATGAAATCATATTTAATAAAAATAATATACTTCTTAGATATTACGTTACAATATATTATATAAAATTGAATTCAAGTCTCTAGAGTTTTTGGTTCGTAAGATATTAAGGGTTAACCTTTTGTTCAAACTGCTATGGTAAAAAAAAACCACCCACGCAATTTTTTTGAGAGCCCTTTCTGCATCTTTCTGCCTTATTACCTGTTTAACAAAATTTATTTGAAATCGATATCTCTTCTGGTTCTTGAGCTATGGACGACGAAAAAAACGTCGCGAACGTACGGACCTACGGATGCACGAACGTACATACACACGCACGCACAGACATCTTTCTAAAAATCTTTTACTTCGACTCTGGGACCTTGAAACGTCGAGAAATGTCAAAATGTTCAATTTTACAAATACGACCCATTATAATAACTTCCTATGGGAAGCAAAAATATTTGTCACTTTGAAAATTTAATGAACAAAAAATTATTTTATCTCCAAAAAAATTTTGTGCAATGAAGAATAACGTTTATAACATCTAAAGGATTGACATTTTTTTTATAAAAATAAAAACCTTAAGAAAACATAACTCAAAATTGGTAAAAAATTATTTTCAAAAATTTGAGATTATGGCTTTCAAATTATTTTATTAACATTCGGAAAAATTTTGAGAAAAATCGAAATAACAGTTTCTTACGAAAAAATAAAAACGTAAACAAATTAATAAACATTTATTTTCCACTCAAATATCTTTTTAAAACTTTAAGAAATTGGCTTTAAGCTAATTATATCTTTTAGCAATATTGTTTTCAACATTTAGCAACATTTTGAAAAAAAATCGAATTGACTGTTTTCTTAAAAAAACACCTATACAAAATTATTAAAATTTGGTAAATATTGATTTTCGACACAAATTTCTTTACAATTTTTAAGATATTGGCTTGAAACTAATAATATCTTTTAAAAAATATTGTTTTCAACATTTAGTAAAATTTAAAAAAAAATCGAATTGAATATTTTCTTAAAAAAAATAAAAACCTAAACAAAATTACTAAAAGTTGGTAAAAATTGATTTTCGACTTAAATGCCTTTTCAAAAATTAAAAATAATGGCTTCAAACTTATTTTATATATATATAAAATATAACAGTTCGTTAGCAAAAAGTACGCAAATACGGTAAAAATTGATGTTCGGTTCACAGTATCTCGTGAACAATAGAAGATCAAATCAATTTCATTCATCTATTATATAAGAAATACAAATTTTTAAGAAATGCTACTCGTTCAAATAAATTTTGTTTTACAGACTATAACACCAAAAGATGCAGAAAGCACTTTCAAAAAATTGAATGCATGTTTTAGCAATTTAAAAAAGTGATTAATTTGGTAGTCTCCAAATATCTCTCGAAGCAAAAACGCTACCGACTTTAATTATATTATATTATATCTGGTCAAAATAAAAAAATCGAAGTGACAGTTTTTTTTAAAAAGAATTTAAAATTTAGTCAAAATTTATCCAAAAGCTTGGCAACAATTTAAGATGTTGACTTTGTTTTGTAACAGTCTTAGGAGAATCCATACAAATCTACAAAAAATACAACACTTAATTGTTGAAAACTGATTTTTGACTCTAAAATATCTTAAAAATAAAAAACGAAAACCTACAAAATCATCTAAAAACTGATAACATTGTTGTTTTACTCAGGTAGTTAAGAATAAAAAAATATATTCTCTTCAAACTTTGTTATCTTACACAAAATTTTGTTATTAATTAAATTATTTATTAATTAGTTTTATAATGCTTTCAGAAATATCGATAGACGGGTACGAATGGGAGTTTGGGTTGCATTCCAGCCTCTTTTATATATTATAATCGTATTGGCGCCATTTTTAAATGATGAGATTCAACACCTTTTATAACGACTCATACGTGACGTTATTTTTGAAGCTAAAAATATAATTTTGATCTTAAAAGAAATTTATTAGATGTTGAAGTAAGAATAATATTTGATTATTAATGATGATCAATGAAATAGTTAAAATTGCTAAACCCATTAGATTGAACTTTTTTATCTCATATTAATAATTAAGTTGGTTTAAAATCTTAAGTCCGAAATCAGGAAACAAAATACAACACCAATTATTTCAAAAAAAAAGTATTACTTTCCGTTTCTACAGTTGAACAACAATATTCTACCTAAATTTAGAATCAACTTTTAATCAGCTTGAAGTTTAAGATAGATAATATACAGTAATGAGTCCTGTATTATTATTCCTCTTCTGTACACTTCACCCATTCTACGAATTTCGTCCTCCCACACCCATCTACTGTACATTGTTCGTAATATTTCCCAATAGGTTTCTTTGTAATTGGCATGTGGGTCTAGTCACGTAGTTGTTTATGGCTTATGGCATTGCATCAGGGAAGATAATACATCGATATTTTAGTCCTTCCATATCTCCATGTACTTCCTCTTCTCACTTTGTCCCACGCTTCTCACGTCATTTTCTGCTGTTGCCGTCGGAGAATGGAATATACATACATATATTTTTGGTATCGGGATGTCAATGATGATGAGCTAGGGACCATATAACCTGGAAACGAAAAGACAATGGTGACAGCAGGCGTTATTACATGCAATTTTCAACTACTCACCACCCATTCATATTCACGGCACAGAGTCAAACCATCATCAATGAAGATTCGAATAAGGACCCATATACTTTTGCATGTACTTGCTATGGAATTTCCAGGAAGAGCAATAAGCTGGAGCTTGAAGGTGACATTCCATTGCTTTGGTGTATACGACAATTTCTGTGAGCATATTGGAAACTACATAGGGATGGTATATATGTACATATTGCCAATGCCATTACAAGAAATAGCTTAAAAATGCTTTACCTATTTCGCCAAAGAACCAAAGCCAACCTAATAATCAAAACAGTCTTTTCAGAACACTGCAGGTTATGAACCTTAAACGTACCTATAGATAGATACTCGTATACCCGGCTATTCCTTACGCTATGCGAATATTGCAACGGGTGTGAATTCTGTTGGTGTAAGTTGACATTTGAAAATGGCTTGAAATATTGCAACGCGGTTAAAACGTGTGGTGGTAGTGAGAATAAGGCATACACTGCGCCACTCAACCAAACTTACCATAATGCAAGCAACAAGAAGAAATTCAATTTAATCTTTGTTTGGTTTCGTACTCGGTATTTGTGGTCGAGCAAAGGAATGTCCAGTGCAATGTTGTTAAGCTGGACGCTAACGTTTTTGATCCTAGAGTATGCAGATGCAAAGCAAAACGAGATTTTTCGAAAGAAAGTGGTTCCTAAACGAAAAAAGAACAAAACTCAGAAAAATCAGTACAGCAGTACAAAACAGGGTTATTCGAAATCAATAACACAGACTTTTATTGGCCTTACAATTAATTGATTTTTATCACAAATCTGCAAGAATAATAATAGACGAACAATAGGAATATTTATCATCCAAGGTTTTCATTGACAGGAGACATTAGTCTAGCCAATAACTCAACCCAATAGGACCACAAATGCAAAACCTCACAGTCTTCAAATTTGATAAAAATTGCTCGAACACCAATAGAAAAAATAAAGACTCTTCAGCATCTTGGCAGAATTCAGAACTGAACAAAATATTGCCAGAATTTTCGGTAAAACTAAGGTTGCATTTGAGATCTTGTTCAAAAAGCAGGGACAACTTTCTTAGCTTGAAGAAGTCACAAATGTTTCGCTAAAATGTCGAATCAATACTGTTATACAGGAGCAATACCTGAAAAATAATAGCAAGGATTACTTCGAAACTACAACCCTTTATTTAAAGGTGCTTTTTTGAAACACCTTACGGGTGTCCTGGCGAAATCTAGTACAATGAAGAATTAAATAGGGCATAGGTCCAGGAAATTTTATGAAGACGCTAGTGCCATTGGATTGGATCAACATACGTTTCGAAAAGGTATTACTGAATTTCGGTGGAATTCACTTACTCAGAAGACCGACAAAAAAGTGAGAAAGAATTGTCAATGAGAAATTGTGCTTGAAACCTCTCATGATGCCACGTACAGGTTTAGTTGAGGCTTTATGTCCTACTAGGCTGTTCTAACAAACACCTACGGACTAAGTAAAGAGAAACACCTAGTACATTTCGCCAATATAAAATGACAATGTTGAAGAACAACCTATCAAATTAGGCAAAGGCTAAGTCAACGTATGGTGCCATCTATCGTGTTGTAGCATTGATCACAGTACAGTACATTCTATTTTGTATATCGTTGACTTTTCCTTTTTTTCTAATCCTGAATATTTCTCGAACCAATGACCCTAGAGACTTCAATAAAATATCATATATCGTGACTTGATACCACATTAATTTTAATTTAAAAAAAAAATCAAATAACATTTTTTATTATTGAAAAAACCTGAACAACTGGAATATTTTACGAACATAAAATTATATTTCTTATAAAATAATTCGTCAAAGAATTGAAGTTTTTACATATGGTGAAATCTTTTGTGAAATCGAAGTGACAGTTAATTTTACACAAAATAAAATACTTAAAACAGACTATGAAGATGTTGGTAAAAATTTATTTTTTAAACTATTACACAAAATTGGTAAGAACTGCTTTTGGGATCGATTATTTCGAGTATAAAAATATTTTATTCTACAATAATATTTTAAACATAAGGTAATAAACGGTGATTTTTTAAGAGCTTGAGAACTTTAAAAAAAAAAAACGCATAAAATTTGCAAAATCTCATCAATTCTTTATTTGAAACGTTAGATTGGTCCATGACATTTACTTTTTGAAGATAATTTCATTTAAATGTTGACCGCGGCTGCGTCTTAAGTGGTCCATTCGGAAAGTCCAATTTTTGGTAACTTTTTCGAGCATTTCGGGCGGAATAGCCCGAATTTCTTCAGAAATGTTGTCTTCCAAAGCTGGAATAGTTGCTGGCTTATTTGTGTAGACTTAAGACTTGACGTAGCCCCACAAAAAATAGTCTAAAGGCGTCAAATCGCATTATCTTGGTGGCCAACTTACCGGTCCATTCCTTGAGATGAATTGTTCTCCGAAGTTTTCCCTCAAAATGGAGATAGAATCGCGAGCTGTTTGGCATGTAGCGCCATCTTGTTGAAACCACATGTCAACCAAGTTCAGTTCTTCCATTTTTGGCAACAAAAGTTTGTTTACGGTCCAATGATTCCACCAGCGTACAAACCACACCAAACAGTGCATTTTTCGGGATGCATGGGCAGTTCTTGAACGGCTTCTGGTTGCTCTTCACTCCAAATGCGCCAATTTTGCTTATTTACGTAGCCATTCAACCAGAAATGAGCCTCATCGCTGAACAAAATTTGTCGATAAAATAGCGGATTTTCTGCCAACTTTTCTAGGGCACATTCACTGAAAATTCGACGTTGTGGCAGATCGTTCGGCTTCAGTTCTTGCACGAGCTGTATTTTATACGGTTTTACACCAAGATCTTTGCGTAAAATCTTCCATGTGGTCAAATAACACAAACTCAATTGCTGCGAACGGCGACGAATCGACATTTCACGGTCTTCAGCAACACTCTCAGAAACAGACGCAATATTCTCTTCTGTACGCACTGTACACATTCGTGTGGTTGGTTTAATGTCCAATAAAGTAAACTGAGTGCGAAACTTGGTCACAATCGCATTAATTGTTTGCTCACTTGGTCGATTATGTAGACCATAAATCGGACGTAAAGCGAGAAACACATTTCGAACCGAACACTGATTTTGGTAATAAAATTCAATGATTTGCAAGCGTTGCTCGTTAGTAAGTCTATTCATGATGAAATGTCAAAGCATACTGAGCATCTTTCTCTTTGACACCATGTCTGAAATCCCGCGTGATCTGTCAAATACTAATGCATGAAAATCCTAACCTCAAAAAAATCACCTTTATTATTAAAAATCGAATAAGTATTTTTTATATAAAATTACTTAAGACCTCGGGAACATAAAATTGCGTCATTTGAAAAGTATTTTTAATAACTTTTATTTATTTTTTTCCAAAATACGAAGATTTACAAAAACTGATTATATATAGTTTTTGACTAAAGTATCATGATAGCAAAAAAAGGAATTGACTTCAAACTTCTTTATCTTACACAAAATGTTGTTATGAATATCTTTTTTTAAACTTTCAGAAATACTGACAGGCGGGAACGAATGGGAAGTAATTAGGGTAGGTATCATTCCAGTCTCTTTTTTTCAGTAATGTCAATTCACATAGCTATACAAAATTCTTAGGATGGCAAAGCTCCTGGGGAGGTTAGAATACCTTTTGAATTTTATAAACTCTTACCCCTAAATTAAAACAACACCTTACTTTTGAATTCAACAACATTTTTAAGATTGCCAACGCTCCCGTGAGTTTTTGATCAGCAATCATCTCTCCCTTGCATAAAAAAGGCAACCTTGAAGATCCAACAAACTTCAGAGGCATTTCATTTTTAAACACTGCTACAAAGATTTTTAATTCAGTATTGTACACTAAATTATCCAATTGGATTAAAAGCAAGAACATTTTGTCTGAGTTTCAAACAGCTTTCAGAAAAAATAACTCAACAATCGATCAAATAAACGTTCTCATTTTATTTTTTGTTCTGTAATAGTTAAATACTAATTTAGTTTTGTATTTTGTGCGTGTGTTAGGCTATATATGTATTATTTTTTACTAACAACTAACACATGCACTTATGATGAGCCTCTGATCGTAGTTTGACGCTTGCTATAAGCTTACTACTTTCTGAAATTCTTAAGTGTAAACAAATATTTTCTTTAGTAAATATAGCAGAAATCTACAAGAAGAATGGCAAAAAAATAAATGCGTTCTTCGTCGACTTTCGGGCAGCATCCGACTCTATTCCTAGCGAAGCTTTCTTTTACAAGCTCTACAATTATGGAATCTCTTCAAAAATAATAGCTGTGTTTAGAGGAATGTACACAAAAAACGTGGCCCGGTTGTGGGATGGAAAATATTTTTCCGATGAGTTTCGGCCCTCAACGCGAGTTAAGCAGGGATGTGTTTTAAGCACGCTACTTCAGTCTATACATAACCCATATAACAAACTTTGTGATAGGCGATATATTGCTTAGTGGAAAATCCATTCATGGGTTTCATGTATGCTGACGATATAATCTTCCTGGCCGAATCTATGAATAGACTTCAGTGCTATTGGAAAATCTCAAACCAATTAGTTAATTTATCAAAGTCCAAAATAATGATATTTGGAAGCTATGGAGGTACTCTAGAATCAAAAAATGGACTTTTCAAGAAGTAGTAGAAATAGTTAAGGAGCACAAGTATGTAAGGATATTTTTTACCTCGAATCTGTCTCTTTATAGACACCTCCGAGCAAAAGTAGCGGAAGCTAAGCGTGCAATGTGTAACGGGTGGAGAAGCTGTTATTTGAGAAATGACGTTTCACATATTTCTAAATACAAAGCGTTTCGAGCAACTGCAATTGCAATTCTTTTTTACGCAGCGTAGGTATGAGGATACATGTCGTTCGATGTAGCGGAGAAGTTCCTTCGTTTTTTAATCAAAAGCACCTTTAGGCTGTCCAGTACGACACAGGAAACAGAAACCGGTTCCATTTCTTGGGTACTCCCAAATTACATTAAATTTTGTGGAAAGAATTATGGAGATGGGAGAAAACAGGATTCTGAGGCTTGTGCTAAGTCACATTATTAATTCTAGAGTATCACGCGTAAGTGAGTGGCATAAAATGGCGAACTGAAGATAACATTTCTTCGCTTATTTTTGAATTTGATGTTTTGTTAATGAAAATTAGAACCAGAATGAAAGTCGAACGATCAATTAACTGAGGAAGCGGAATCATCAATATATAGAGCTTCCTACAATAATGTAAATCCCTACTTCTTGGCCGATCACACCATGCCCAAAATCAGAACAATCTTTAAAGTCAGAAGTGAACTCCTCAGCTTAAACTTTACTTCTCACCATCCAGATCTTCTAATATGGTGTGATCTATGCAATGAAGACGAGTTCCATAATTTGAGAGTTTGTCGAATTCTGAAAGAATTCCGCAAGAGACACTTTGGAATTGATGTACTCAATCTAGAGGAAAACATAAACTTAATGAATGGAGAACAAGGGTGGGAAGTCTTATACCAATATTGTTTTAGTGCCTTACGATACAGAACATATATAGTCAATGAAAGTTTTTAATGTATAAGAAATTATTTGCAAAATTGTAAGATTTAGTTTTTGAAATTGTTATAGTATTAACATTTTGAAGTCAACAAAACTAAAACTAAACTAGAAGTCAATTTTAGAACACAAAAAAAAATAGAGAACATTTCATAAACATCTATCAGGCCGTTTTTGAAAGAAATTGAACTTTCAATTCTTGACCAATTTATTATGAGGACTACTTTTATTTTGGACTTAAAACAAATGAATACGATTCTATTTAAAACGTTCTTTTCCAAGGTTGACCTCAACCGAACAGCCCAGGGTCGTCCAGGCGGACACTGGACCCACTTTTTTCCACTTCCCTGTACCAACGCAATATGATGTTTAATTAAAAACTAGAGTTAAATTTACTTTACGAAAAATGAAAAACTTAATTTCTGCATATGTATGAGCCGCAAGTAAGAAATAAAGAAGTAATTTCTAAATCTCAGAGTAAAAAATCTAACAATGTAAGCTTGGTACCGTAAAAAACCATGAATCCTTGTTCGGACAAATTTTCAAAAAAGTATTCATACTATAAGATCTTTGTAACCATTGAATCCTGGTTCTTTGAGTTTTTCTCATAATCGTGGAATACTGTACGTACTCCTTTACCTCGACCCCAAGGCCTCGTTTATTATATCTACTCGTATAATGCCAATCCTGCCTGGTTGATCTAATGGCGTTTCACCCGATAACAAAAGAAAAAGTTGCAAGGAGAGGAATGCCGAAGAATGGAGCAGCAAACAATTTTATTGTGGCATTTTCCATTCGTGGGAATTGCTTTGGTGGTTGTTGCGTGGGCAAATCACCAAGGGAAAATTGAAAAATTTTCACCCCAAAAACACAAATACCACCAATTTTCTTATCCCAACTGCTGTTGCTTTTGTTTCTGTGTATGTGGTTATATTTGTATATTTGCTGCTGACATTTTATTGTTTTTATTTCTTTGAGTTTTTCCACTGGAGCCAGATCAGGATTCGAATGGATATAATAAGCGTATAAGCAACGAATACGAGTTGGGAGTATAAATTGGTATAGGCACCAACACCACAACGTGAAGTGTTTATTGCAATGCTGTATACGATTCCATCTGTATATAGATGTAACACCATTTCCGGTGCTGCGTTAAAGGAAACGGCTTCTGTTATTTGCTTTTTATTTGCCTGGTTATGAGCAAACGTGATGTCGAGGTGATAAGGTTATGTAAGTGGCCATTTTGTCAGCTAGAAGAAACAAGGTGTGTTGTACTCGTGAGTGCCATATATGTGGTGCGTTATATACATTTCTTTTACAATTTTGTTTAAAGCTTATCCCATTGTACATCTTGTTATTGGCAGAAATATTTTATTTAATGAGTTTCAATTAAATTGTTCATTACCAGGCAACTAGGTTAACTACGGTTAGACCAAAAATATAGAGTTTAAGTCTTAATTCTGGGGTATTTTATAAGAAGAAGGTTTTCAATATGTATTAGGAAGACACATTAGTTGCAGTTTCTCCAACAATATAAGTAATACTAAATTATTATAAATATATGACAGAAAATAATTATTAATTCAACTGTAACCGAGGTAAAACACATGCATGTAGATAAATTCGTATAGTGAAATCCAAAATTGGAGAAGCAATGTATCACCTTCAAAACCAATTTATATAACCACTTCTACTTCTGATTATGACTAGTATTAATTTTGGCTTTCAGTATATACAACAAGGAAGGATGTTTCAATTTGAAAGGATATAGGGATTCAATTATATCTTAATTGGTCCTAATGACAAATTGTAAAATGGAAACAATTTATTCTATGCATTAAATAAATACATATATTTACAAAAGTTAGTAAGTTCAGTACTTTCAAAACCAAGCAGGGTTTGAATTTTAAATAATTGAAACATTTAACATTTAGTAAGTTGAAATAAAATTATTGGAGGCTAGAGAGTGTCTAATTGTATATCCTTCTTTAAGAGTTTGAATGGTATTTAATATTTCTCCAAAAAAAAACGTACCTATTTATGCTCATTATTTTGCGTCAATCGATTTATTTTGTTCATAATTTTTTGTTCGTCATTTTTTTTTTTTCAATTTAATCGTCCAAGTGTATAAATAGTCGGAAATTCGTAAACAAAATTTCGCAAACCTGGTCAGCTCGTACTGTAGAAAATGTTGCTGTTCTGGCTAGTTTGGCTTAAGAGCCGTTCACCTTAACTAGTCGTCGTGGACAACAAGTGCACCTCTTACGATCGTCGTTCATAAACCTTAAGACTTACACTAACTTAAAAGATGCAATTGCCTTAAAAACTAAAACTTCTTGGCCATTTCAGGCATCTTCAATTAAAAGAATATTTGCAAGGAATGGCAACAGTGGATTATCAATTTTCGGATAAAATCATCATCAATTATGAAACACATTTTTACCTCAGTTTGTAATGCATTCAATTAACTCGCAGTTAATTAACCAACAAGGAACCCCTGGTTTGATGAGGAATGTCGGTAGGCAAATGCAGCCAAACAACAGGCACGCAAAGCGGCGCTGCATAAAAGGACGAGAGCTGCTCGTGAGCACTATAAGCAGAAGAGGCGAGAAGATCGCCGACTTCTCAGAAGGAAAAAGAGATTGCATGAGAAGCGTGCGGTCGAAGATGTTGAGAGGTATAAAAGCAGGAATGAAGTTTGAAAGTTGTATGAACAGGTGAAACGAAATTCACAGGTACATAAACCTAGAACCGAAGGCTGCAAAGACGAAGGTGGAAACCTCATATGACATGATATGGAAGGACCACTTCTGCAGACTGTATAACGGCGACGAAGAACTGAATTCCGCTGTCAGGCAGGATGATACATTCAATATAGACGACGAAAACCAACAATCCCGTCCTCCTGACTTAGACGAAGTAAAGATTGCCAAATCTAAGTTGAAGTCTAATAAAGCCGCTGGAGCGGATGGTTTAAATGGCGAGCTCTTTAAAGCAGCTGGAGATAAGTTGGCTAGAAGCATGCACCAACTCTGTAAGATATGATCGGAAGAAAGCATGCCCGATGAATGGAACCTCAGTATTGTTTGTCCGATCCTGAAAAAAGGAGACCATCTTAACTGCACCAACTATAGAGAAATCAGTCTACTTAACATCGCCTATAAAATCTTCTCTGCCGTAATATGTGAACGTCTTAAACCCATCGTCAACAACCTGATACGTCCCTATCAGTGTGGTCTTAGACCAGGAAAGTCCACAGCTGATTAAATATTCACATTACGGCAGATCCTGGAAAAACCCAAGAACACCAAATCGACACCCAACATCTTTTCATTGGTTTCAAGGCCGCATATGACAGCATCTACAGGGACGAGCTGTATAGAGCCATGTCTAGTTTTGGCATCCCTGCCAAACTCGTCCGTTTGTGCAGGATGAACATGGAGAATTCACGCTGCTCCATAAAGGTTGGAAACAACTTAGAAGAACCTTTCGATGTCAAAAACAAGGTGATGCGCTGTCATGTGATTTTTTTAACATCGTGCTTGAAAGAATAGTGCAGAACTCACACGTCAACACTAGAGGCACTATCTTTAAAAAGTCTGTCCAATTACTGGCATATGCTGATGACATTCACATAATCGGAAGAACTCAGCGTGATGTCAATGGGGCTTTTGTGAGTATTGAGGCAGAGACGGCAAAAGTGGGTTTAACCGTTAATGAGGGCAAAACAAAGCACATGCTGTCGGAAAGAAAGGAAATATAACACCGACGCACGTCTTGGTCAAAACGTCACCATCGACAGACGTAACTTTGAGGTAGTGAAGGACTTCCTCTACCTAGGCTCCGCTGTAAACGCAGAAAACAACACCAGCGCTGAGATCAAACGGAGAATAACTCTTGCTAACCGCTGTTTCTTTGGACTAAAAAAGAAATTGAGTGGTAAAGTCCTCTCTCGTGGGACCAAAGTGTTGCTATATAAGACCCTTATTATTCGTCCTGCTATACGGTGCAGAAGCATGGACAATGACAAAAGCGGATGAAAGCACCTTGGGTCGCTTCGAGAGAAAAGTTCTTCGTGTGATCTACGGTCCCTTATGCATCGAAGGGGTGATGAGGAGAAGATGTAGACTTAGCCAAAAGGGTAAAAGTCCAATGACTAGGATGGCTGGGTCACACAAAGCGCATGGAAACCAATGCTCCGGCCCGGAACGTCTTCGAATCTGCACCCACAGGACAGCGCAGTAGAATAAGATCGCTGATCAGGTGGCGCGCACAAGTGGAAACTGGAGACATCTAGCTAGGGACCGAGCTAGATGGAGAAGTTTGTTGGGTGGGGCCCTAGTTCACACAGGACTGTAACGCCACCTTAATTAAGTAATGAACTAATTTTTGGAATGTAATACTGCGACTGGGAAATTTATCTGCAAAAAAAACAGTCAGCAGTCAGTACTTACTTTCTGACTTGGCAGTTAAAAAAAGCAGTTAATTGACTTTAAGTTAATTAACTGCAGTATTTTTAACTGGTTTTAGTCTTTTTAGTCAGTACAAATTCGTGTGTACTGGGGTATTAGAAGTTTTAGTCAGTAGGTCTTTTTACTGCAGTTAATAATAATTAAGTCAATTAACTTTTTTATAGTATTTTGACTAAGATATTTGAATTTGAAATTAATATGAAATATGTATGAGGTACGAGTACTATGTATACATGAATGAATGACAAATCTGAACAAAATCTTCAAAGGCCTTTTTCAAAACGCATCAGTATTCAAACTTTTTGAAAAGACTACAGTTTTTACAACTCTGGTGGATATATATTGTAAACATTAACTCTAAAGTTTCTTGTGATTATTTGTAATTAGATATTTGTGACTATTTGTGCGTTGCTAAAATATTATTTTTGTGGAAAAATTAGTGAAAATAAAAGAGGGTATCTAAGTGGAGCTCTAAAAATAAAAAAATAAGAAAAAAAATAGATAATGAGATCAAGAAACTTCCTAAAATTACTTCGTTTTTTCGACAACCACATGTTGCGGCTACTTCAGATTGTGTTGGTAAGTAAATTCTTGGTCGGATTTGGTTATACGTATGTACATAGATAAGACTTCAGACAGTATTGAAAAGTTTATACAAATTCTATATTTCTGTAAACACATCTAATGCTAGTATATTATTAATCTTGTGGATAAATTCTTGTTGCTAGGTAATGTCATGTATTTCCGTATCTATCTTTTGGATGTTCAGTTAATAGAAATGCAAATCTGGAAAATACTCCTACGTTTGTTTTTATGTAGGTAGGTATGTAACTAGTTAAACGATATCGTTGCAGGTACATTCGTTCGATCATTAGTGCTATAAAAAGGGTTGGGGTGGATGGGTGACTTCATGCAAACCATAAAATTGTTCAACCTAGAAAAAAAAACGTTCTTTATTTGGCAAATGGGCACAAATGTTTGATTCAAATGATTGGAACTAAAATTCTTTAACAATCAGATATTTATGCAAAACAAATTGTTCGAGGTTGAATGTTGAAAATATTATATTTTGAATGAAATATTTCAAGTACCTCATACTTTTGTTCCCAATCATTTTCGAAAATGTATCGTTCCTTAATTTTGTTTTCTTTTCATTAATAATGATAAAAACCCGAAAAAGGATCAACATAAGCTATTTTAACAATGTTTAATGCAATTTAATGTGTTTTGCCCGTATTTTTAGAAAGTTTTGTTTTTTTTTTATTCAGTTTTTATAAAAATTAGAATAAAAAAAAAAATTGTATTCTAAATTTCCATCCATAGAAGCTAGTTTGAGTATTTCTATACGTATACTATAATATTAAAAACTCAAGACTCGATGTTTTTCTTACTTTCATTACTCTTATTTAAATAAAGCTGGTATTCGAATTTTTAGACCATGGTTGGTTGTTAGCAAATCGTACTCTTCCGCATTGATAAACGGTTTCCTAGTTAGAACCAATTTAACTAAAAATATATCTCATTATGAAAACTCTCAACAACACATAAACTCTGCTTTAAATTATAAAAATTGGATACAAGAAGGTGCTATAGTTATCCATTTAGAAAGAGAACTCAAAAGTAAAATAACTTTTTGGCGAAATATTTTGTCCCGTATTATAAATGTTATAATTACTTTGGCCTGGTGCAATTTACCTTTAAGAGCACATGATTCAGGTTCTGGAAATTTAATACCAATTTGAGCTCAACTTTATTGCGTTGATGTCATTTTTTTCTTCACTGTTTGATATTATAAGTCCAGTTTCCAAAGCCCTCCAAGATGAGGAAAATGACTTACAAAAAGCAAGAGTTTTGCTTCAAAATCTTTTAAACAGTCTAGAAAAGAATGAAATCAAAAGAAATTCAATGATTAACTTAAAAAGTCCAAATATTTAGACAACGATTGGGGAGTGACACCTGTTTAAAATAAAAGGAGGAAAATAATGAAGCGCTTTTTTGATAAGTTGGCAGAAGATCCCAGAATTTATGATCCGGAAATTTACTTCAAAGTAGATTTTAATTGGACAAACTCAGCAAAGATTTCAATACTTTCATAGTCTTAGTAGTATGTTTGAAGTGTTGGAAGCGGATAAGCATTCATCGTTCTTAAATGACGAGATAAATCAAGGATCAAAAAGTTAGTAAAACAAAAAATTGGATACAGAGCCTTCAAAGATCTAGCTACGCCACTGGCTGGAGGCATCATCGGCTAGTCAGGAAGTTTCTGTGAATGTCCCATATTTTAATATATGGACGTGGTTGATGACACAGCTAACCAAACTTTCGCGCCACACATTTAATAGCCGTGTTATCACACGTGGTGGTGATGACAATTCGGTGCCGAGCCCATATGGTTTGACATCGTTGGATGAAATAATTTGGCACATTAACGGCATAGAACCTCAATTATACTTAGAATTATCGACTGATAGTGTGCCGCTTAGGCGGTGGAGGTGGCATGCCGTTTGACCGATATTTGTTTCTATTCATAATTGAACCATACCAATCTTAACATAATAAAAAAATTATAATGCTCTCCTAAATATTTGTTGTCTTATTCAAAATAAATAAAAATATTAATTTAAATTTCGTTTCTGAGATACAGAATTTTACAAAATAAATAAATTACTGTTTAAAAATCTAAAAAATGTTAATGATAAAATTCAAAACCACATTCCAGGCAATGCAAAAAATACAAATATATTTCTATATTAAAAGAAGCTAAATTAAGAACAAACTTTTTGGGCTAAATGTTCAAAA
>NC_079149.1:57469861-57544650 GCF_945859685.1 Eupeodes corollae | reverse complement strand
AGAATATTTCATAGCCTTTAACCTATTTATTAACAAAGACATTAAAAAATAAAATTTCAAATGTTGAAGAACATAACTTTTTTAAACAGTGTATTAGGAATTCAAATATATTTTCAAAAATTTGTAAAAGAAAAAAACAGTAGGATGGGTGGTGTATGGTTGCACTCTTTTTCAACCCACAAAACTATGTCGCAGAAGTCACAAACCTATCTGACTCGTTTTTCAAGCGTTCCCCAACAAAGACCTTAGTATTGATGTAAAAAGCGGCCAACACATCTTTTTGACTCGAGTTTGTATTTTATAGGCACTGGTCGTGTAATTCAACGCCACACATACCCTTATTCAAAATAAGATAAGGCTGCTAAATGAAAACTTTTCTTTTTCCTACTGATAAACAACGTTGGGTATAAGGCATAAACATTAAAAAGAAGAATATGTGCTCGAAATGCAATCTGAGTTCTTCTTGAATGGGCATTTTTCGGTTCTGAAGCATTTCTTATGCACCAATCGCTAAAGCTCAGGAGAAATAAAGTAGTTGTCAAAATAGATAATTTGATATCAAAAGTAAATGGAATTTTTTTCTTGAAGCGTAAGTACAACTCGAAATACCTATTTTAATTGTAACAAATTAGTTTTTACATTAGCACAATAAGTATTAAACTTTTATAGGTAGCCACAACTACTCGTTGGTTTTGGCTCTTGAAACCAAAACAAAAACATTTTGAAAAATGGCAGCCAAAATACTTGATGATTTCTTTATCAATGGGTGTTTTGTCTTGCTTTTAGCCCCATTGTTGATGTTTTTGGCACAAAAGGTTTGTAAGCGGAATAAGCTTTGCCATTTTGGCTCAAATATCTAACTGATTATTATCTGCAAAATTGATTTATTTTTTGATTTCATACAAATTATTTTGCGCCCAATGCGGTTCGAGTATCCTCACCTAATTTTCAATACATAGACTCCCTGGGTTTTGAGTGGTAACCACTATTGAGTTGAGTTAAGATCTTGATGATTTCGTTGAGAAGCAAAAGGATTACTTTGATTTAAAAAACGTGAATTATCGATTAAAAGGAAAAAAACCCTTGAGACAAAATTAGCATTCCTTAAAGTACTTGCCAGTATTAAATTAAAATTTAGTGAGCAATTTCAAAACACAATATAATAGAAAGGCAAAAACTACCGCCATCGCATCAATTTCCATTTATCACTTCCATGGAAAACATTTCAAATTACACGCCTATCAAACAATCGCAATGCCAATCAATGTGAATTCCAACAATCGTTATTTAATATTCTCATTTTTTGTCATCAGCACAAGCCTCCCCTTACCCAGTTTATTATACATACATAAGTACAGCCTTTTTCTCTGCCTCGTGTCTTTGATGACAAAATTATTTCACTTGAAATCCTAATTATTTTATTTAAATTTTATCCTTTCAGGTGATAACCCGGCGGCGATGTACCATGGTCATGTCGGATCGTCGACAAAGTCATATCAAACCCATCTTCATAGTATAATGGCAATCATTTCGATTGGCTATAGTATATTCCTGGCGTACATGCATCTGGAGGTTGTGTAATTGTAAAAATCCCCAAAGGCACACAGGAAGAAGTATGCACGAGTGCGAGTATTACTATCAAAACTAACAGTCGGGTGGAAAAGAAAAACAACAGATAAAACCAAAAATTATATAGAATAATTATTCTTTTGTATAATATTAATAGAGAATCGAAAAAAAAAAACAAAAAAAATAGTTTAATTCATTAAATAAAAACAAAAAACAAAACAAAATATTTGTAAGGATATTGTCTTTAAGGATCAGAACTAAACTTTGTTTCATAGATTTCTTCTTTCTAGATATTTAAAACAAAAAATATCTTGATATTGATAAATAGATTTCAATAAAACAAAAAATTAAATACTTTTTAAAATATGGCTATAAGATTGCATTAGTACAGGGTGATTCAAAAATCGTTTTGTTAAGTTATTAGTAAATTTTTGTTTTCAAAAAAAAAATTAACAGGCATATAAATTAGTTCACCTATGAAAGTTAAGTATCGCCTCAAACCAGAATACAAAAGAGTGAGAACAAATCAAATGTATGAAATAATTTTTTTTTAAATAAGTGAATTGTATAGTTTTAACAGAAATATTAACTTTAGAAAACTTGTAATCCAGCAGAATATTTATTTCCATTAAAATCTGTTTATAAGTTTTTATTATTTCTCTTAAATTATTCACCTAGTACATTGCATTAATATAGATAAGTGTATATTTTAAAAAATAAAATTGAATTTATAAAACTCAATTAACAAACATTTCTTCGGGTAATTGAGAATAACCAGAAAAAGTATTTAATTCAAAAAGAAAACAAGCATTTAAAATTTAATAATCTGTAAATTTGTTTCATTGTAAATAGATAATATTAAAATTTAAATTTATGTTTATCAGTATAAAAATAAATAAAATTAAAATAATAATAATTAATTCTGTATTAATTAATGTAACTAGAAAATCAAAATAAAAACATTTATACGAATTAAATAATTATTGTTTAACTTGTTAAGTTTTGTATGTAATCAAATTAAAAAAAAAAGCAAAAACAAATAAAAAGTAATAAGACATAAACTAACATAAAATAAAAATAAATTAAATCGTTTGCCAAAAATCTTTCAATATCTGATGGCTAAAATAACAATCATAAATAACAATTTATTAAGGTATTTTTTTGTAAGAACAACCATAACTTTAATTTTAATAAAAATTCTGTATCATAAATAAACCAAAAATATTCACCACAAAAAATAAAATAGAATCAAAAGAATTATTATTAGTTAACGAAATAAAAAAAAAGAAAACAAAATCAAGGCAAACGTAAAAAAAAAAACATTAATAACAATTTTTTAATATTTATGTTAATTTTGTTTTGTTAAAATATTTTATGTAAATATTTTTATACAATATTGTAATGAAATAATAAAATGGAAAAAATAGTTTATTATATAAATCATAATTATAAGAAAGAAACGAAATAAAATTATGAGACAAAAATCAATTGCGAAGTGTTTTATTTTATAATTATTTTCAGGAAATATATTTTCTTTAAATTTATTTTTTCTTACCAAAATTAGTTTGTCGTTTTATGATCGTTTATAAAAATCAATTAAAATCAGTTGAAGATTCAGTTTTTTTAATGTCTGTTAACTATTAAAATTGAAACAGTAAATTATTTTTTAAAAATCTTTTAAAGTTCAGTAAGACCTTGACGATTTTTTAACAGTTGAACTTCAAATTGATATAAACTCTTAATTTTCATAGGCTGATCAGCACGCATTTCTTGAATAAGTATTTTATAAAATAATTTTCTTAAAACTGGGCTAAGATATTTCGTTAATTAACTTCCCATAGGAAGTTATTGGAATGGGTCCGATTTGTCAAATTGAAAATTTTGACATTTCTCGACGTTTCAAGGTTCCTAGAGTCCAAATAAAAGATTTTTAGAAAGATGTCTGTGCGTGCGTGTGTACGTACGTTGGTACGTCCGTACGTTCGCAACGTTTTGTTCGTCATCCATAGCTCAAGAACCAGAAGAGATATCGATTTCAAATGAATTTTGTTATACAGATAATAAGGCAGAAAGATGCAGAAAGGGCTCTCAAGAAAATTGCGTGTGTGGTTTTTTTACCATAGCAGTTTGAAAAAAAGGTGAACATTTTGGTTAACCCTGAATATCTTACGAACCAAAATCGCTAGACTTGAATTAAACTGTATACAATAAACTGTAATGTAATACCAAACAAGTGTATTGTTTGGAAAAATTCCATTTAACGTTTTTTGTTTTTGATCTGATAAAATTTTGAGAAACATCGAATTGACAGTTTTGTTTATAAAAAATAAAAACCAAAAAAAACATTACTCAAAATTTAAAAAAATTGAATATCAATTCAAATATCTTTTCAAAAACTTGAAATTTGGGCTTCAATCTTATTTTGTCTTTTAAGAAATATTATTTTTAATATTCAGTAAAATTTTGAGAAAAATCGAATTGACAGTTTTTTTACAAAAAATAAAACCGTAAAAAAAATTAATAAAAGTTGGTAAAAATTGATTTTCAACTCAAAAATCTTTTCAAAACTTTGAGATATTGGCTTTAATTAACTTATATCTTTTTAAAAATATTGTTGTCAACATTCAGTTACATTCCGAAAAAAATCGAATTGACAGTTTTTTTACAAAAAATTAAAAACCGAAAAAAATTTACAAAAGTTGTTAAAAATGATTTTCGACTCAAACATCTTTTCAAAAATTTGAGATAATAGCTTCTTAATTATTTTTACTTATAAAAAATATTGTTTAAAAACATTAGGACAAAGTTCGAGAAAAATCGAATTGACAGTTTTTTTACAAAAAATAAAAAACTAAAAAAAATATATAAAAGTTGGCAAAATTGATTTTCGACTCAAATATCTTTTCAAAAATTGTAGCTATTGGCTATAACTAATTTCATCTTATAAAAAATATTGTTTTCAACATTTAATAAAAGTTTGAAAAAAAATCGCATTGACAGTTTTGTACAAAAAATTAAAAACATAAAAAAAAAAATTAACAAAAGATGGAAAAAATTGATTTTCGACTCAAATATCTTTTCAAAAGTTTGAAATATTGGCTTCAAACTAATTTTATGTTATAAGAAATATTGGTTTTAACATTCGATGAAATTTTGAAAAAAATCGAATTGAAAGTTTTTTTTACAAAAAATAAAACTCTAAAAAAAACAATACTAAAATTTGGTAAAAATTTACTTTCGACTCAAATAGCTTTTCAAAAATTAAAAATATTGGCTTTATTTCACAGAAAATATTGTTTTCGATATTCAGTAATTTTTATATAAAAATCTACAAAAAATAGTACGCAAATTTGGTAAAAATTGATACGAGTACATATACATAGACAAACTTTCAAGCAAGACAAATCGACAGACGGGATGGGAAGTTATCAGTGTGGGTCGCATCCCACCGTCTTTTTTTCGGTTTCAAATTGCCCTTCAAAATTTCTTTGAGTGGCAATTTGGCATATTTGAATAAAATATCAGGTAAAGATTTTTGACAGCATTAGAGGATAGTAACTTTCGCATTTTAGCCTTACTGCTAATAAGTTAATATAAAACAATCGTTGCAGGAACAAAAGGTGGTGTAAAGGTTATAGTGCGTTAAGGATTATAATGTAAAGGCTTTTACTTAAAAGTGTTTTAAGGTTACTGACCATTGCGAGGAATTGAGAAATTCTCCGAAAGTTATTCTTGCTTCAAATAAACAATTTATAACTTGGCAAACAACTCTATGTACCTTGTTGTAAGACACTTCACAAGCTGTAGTTTCTTACCAATTAATAAGAACAATTTAGGGTTTTCAAATAGTTGGATCCATTTGGTAAGCTGAAACTTTTGAAGATATTTTTTGATAAAACCTAAGCTAATATTATCACTTAGAAGGCTAGAAACTCTATCAGTGCATTTGAATAGTAAGACTTCACTAAGAAAAAGGTGCAAATTTGAAATTTTTTCAGGAATGATCATGATCTGATTTCAATAATTTTTTTTTCTGTACAAGCTCTTATAATGATTTGATGATCTTGTTTGGATTTTAAAAAAATTGTACATTTTTTTTTAAAACTCGATATTCCGAAAACTGTTTAACATTTTTATGAAATTTAAATATGAAAGGTATATTAATATGTTCTAATTAACTGCATATTTCAAATTTCTGTGATACGATGGCCCTTCAGTAGCCAGCAGGTCGACGCCATATTCAACGCATCAAATTAAAAAGATGATTACCTCTGGGATTACTATGTTGATTTCCCCAATCTTTATGTTTTGCGTTCAAATCACCGGCCAAGATGAAATAGTTTTCTTCCAAGCTCAGTTTCAGTTCCCTAAAAACAATCTCGAGTTCTGAAGCAAAGTAAGTGACCTGCGGAGCTCCAGCCGCATAAGTCGCAATCATATACATCCGCTTCCCTTGAGAGAGAGAGAGATGCATACAACGCAAACTTCTAGCGTCTTGAGCTTTCGCAATTCATTGTTGTATATGACTTTATAATTAATGCCTTTTCGTATAAAGAGAGCAACACCGCCCCCTTCAGTGGAGTCGGGCCGGTCTCTTCTTACGATATTGTAATTCTTATGAGTCAATTTGTGTTTATGGTTTAGCTTAGTTTGGCTAGCCATACACACATCGGGTCTGTAGTCTTTCAACAATTGGAACATATTGGCTCTTCGTTCAATCCTAATCAGTGAATTTACATTCACAGCTAGGACTTTTAGGCGCGTCTCCAGCAGCGCGCCCATTATGGTCTAAATTGCGCCAGGCCAGGCAACAAAGAGTAGAGATGATCTACCCTATTGCCTTGCTCCTTTATCTGACTTTGCCGTCCTGTTAGTTGACCTTGAATGCTCAACAACAAGGCTACAATGTCAGGCTGCACCTCTGGTGCCTTAGGCACAGGGGCCTTTGGGGCAACCGTTAGTGGAGCATGTCTCGTGTTTCCACTCCCTGACACCATTTGGGCGTAAGAGAATTTGGGATCCACGAATTTTTGTATTGGAGCCTGTCGAACTGTTCGACTTTTTTCGGCTTTTTGGCTGGCCTGTTTCTGTTTCATTTGTTGGACCTTAGGGCAACCCCTATAACTAGCCGGGTGCCCTTGGTTTCCACAAAGGACACACTTGAGCAGGGTCAAATCCTTAACTCGCTCATTCCCCAGCTTACATTCTCCTTCTTTGTGGGTTTCTCCGCACCTGACACAACGCAACTGCATATTGCAGTTGGCATTGGCATGGCCAAACCTCTGGCACTTCGTACATTGTAGAATGTCGTCGTGCCTTTTTAATGTCTCCCAGCGTACTGCTGTCGAGAGTTGTGATTCTCTGGACACTATTAAAACTGCTTTGGGGCGATGATGTTACGAGGAACATTGGCAGTCCAACGCACTTACCATCATGCTACGGGTTCTACTTTTTTTTTTAATCTTAAATTAAATTTAATTTGGGGCACGTGAAAGAAAAAATGTATTGCAATGCTACAATTTAAGATCTTTTACACGTTTCGTAGCATAAAATTCGCAAAGCAAATTATTGTAGATCTGATCCTTTTATACATTTTGAATTTCATGGAAAATTGTATTTCCTGTATCTAGTTTGGTGAAAGTTTTTAGATACTAGAGCTATAAAATCTTGATGCCTTTTAGTATAGAACAATATTTTTTTATTTTTGAACGATTAAAAGATACAAGTTTACTTTTCTTGACCTTTTAACTTGGTCATAATTTAAAGGGACAATAAAAACCACATTAAAAATTCTAGATGGATTTATTTGCTGAACGAGTGAAAAACCTCCAAACATTCATTAATGTCCTAAATAACATAACCATCATGGTCAATGCCTAGCCTACATTATATGTATGTACTTACACAAACTTTGGTTTAAGTTTAACTTTCACGCACAATTTAACTTGCTTTGTTGATAGTGGCGCGATATGGTGTGGTACTGGTTACTGGTGAACTCATTGCCTTAAAGTTCAACTTCCACAGAAACTGCAATCCGATCATTTGCACCTACCTACATACTTACATCTAATTAAAATTGTTCCACGCTGTACTCAACCCAACCCAACCCAAACCAACCTACGCACAAATTAATTCCAATGTTTGCGGTTTGAATCAAGCTTAGTTGAACTAAACATACATACACTATACACACAAACCCCTATAGAAACATGGATTATCATGGAAAATGTTTAGGTTTTTTTTGTTATAATTCTCACCAACAAAGTACGTATAGACATAATTATGTATAGACCTATAGTCTTGTAGGGTCCAACATCATGCATAACAGGCACATATAGGCATCATACTTAGGTATATTGAATGTCCTCGCTTATAGTAGCGTATTATAATCCCTTTTACATGTGGGAAAATAGTCGATGTACGTATCGTATATTTACATTAAGGCTTTAAAAGGTACTATATTGGAGGCGCATGAGTTTATTTATATACTTTGTGTAACACCGCATCAGGTACACAATAATCCCTATGTCATAAATTACAAAATTCCCGATATTTCTAAATGCAATCAATTTATTTATGCCAGAGGAGCTTATAGGGGAAAGAATCAATAAATTTTCATAAATCAAAAATATGTGTGCAGAGTTATGCCTCCATAGGACTTTAAATGATTTAATAATTGCAGCGAGTATTGGGACATAGGTCGCAGGTCCTAATTGTATATGAAACTTTGTTTGTCAAAAGTTAGAACATAAGTTTTTAACAATACATACTCGTATTAAAATTATTTCGAATTTTGTTTGAAATTTACAAGCCCTTTATTTCTGTGCAATTAAAGTTTAAAATTCTGACTTAAAGGTCTAAATCTTTTCAAAAACTGCTGCAACTCAACTTAATTATGGTTTATTAAAATTATTGATTGAAACTTTAATTTGTACACAAATTTCTTCCTAAAAAGTGTTTTCCTTTTTAAGCTTTTATTACCAATCATCGTTCGGCACTTTAAGTAAGTAATAAATTTATTCCTGACTTAATTGAATTTTGTCTGAAAAATATAAATTGTTGTTTATCATTGTCTGGAGTATCGTCTGCGATGGGACAGGCATTTATTTTAACTAACTTGAGTGCTATCGAATTGACGTCAATGGTTATCTGTCAACATGTTGTCTCTTCTTTACGTGACTTATGTCTGTATGATGGCTGAACAATGTCTGGATAGGACATAAATATTTACACATCTATGTGTGGGACAGGAATAATGAATATATAAAATTAATTTCGAAACTCAATTTTGATATTGAAAAGAAAATATCATACAAAATATAAAACACAAAAATGATTACTTCCCATAGTTATTGTTTTGCTCTCACAAAAGCCAATTTGCCATTTAAAGAATTATAAAAAGTATGCAATCAACATTCGAAGTTATATGCGGGACGTAAAACCAAAAAATAATGCATCTTTGTGTAGGGTTTCATTTAATTATAAACACAGCAGTCAATTTATTATAGTTTTTATTAAAATTTTACCAAATTTTAACGTAAAAGTGAGAACATTTTTAAACAATCGAAACCTACTTTAAATCATTCAAAGTTGACTCTAAAAATAAGTTTAAGAATGAGGATAGACTCTTTGATAATTTTAAAGCATATAAAGTAAAGCACTCGTCTAAATTTAAAAGCAGCAAAATACTTTTTTATCTTTTCTAAATATACTTAATCCTTTTGACGTTTGTCATAAAAGAAATCAAGAAACATGCTTTTTGAGGATGAGAAGATTATTTTAAGCTTGTAAATCAACAATTAGGAAAGCTAGTCTTCGTTTGAATTTGTGGTGAATGCACTATTACCACTACGAATCAACAACATTTTCCTACGAAAAATTTTGAGAAAAATCGAAATAACAGTTTCTTACGAAAAAATAAAAACGTAAACAAATTAATAAACATTTATTTTCCACTCAAATATCTTTTTAAAACTTTAAGAAATTTGCTTGAAATTAATTATATCTTTTAAAAAATATTGTTTTCAACATTAAGTCAAATTTTGAAAAAAATCGAATTGAATGTTTTCTTAAAAAAAAATAAAAACCCAAACAAAATTATTTAAAGTTGGTAAAAATTGATTTTCGACTTAAATGCCTTTTCAAAAATTAGAAATAATGGCTTCAAACTTATTTTATATCAAAGAAAATGTTGTTTGCAAATACGGTAAAAAAGGATGTTCGGTTCACAGTATCTCGTGAACAATAGAAGATCAAATCAATTTCATTCATCTATTATATAAGAAATACAAATTTTTAAGAAATGCTACTCGTTCAAATAAATTTTGTTTTACAGACTATAACACCAAAAGATGCAGAAAGCACTTTCAAAAAATGGAATGCATGTTTTAGCAATTTAAAAAAGAGATTAATTTGGTTGACTCCAAATATCCCTCGAAGCAAAAACGCTACAGACTTTAATTATATTATATTATATCTAGTAAAAATAAAAAATCGAAGTGACAGTTTTTTTTAAAAAGAATTTAAAATTTAGTCAAAATTTATCCAAAAGCTTGGCAACAATTTAAGATGTTGGCTTCGTTTTGTAACAGTCTTAGAGAATCCATACAAATCTACAAAAAATACAACACTTAATTGTTAAAAACTGATTTTTGACTCTAAAATATCTTAAAAATAAAAAACTACCTACAAAAAAAAAACCTACAAAATCAACTAAAAACTGATAACATTGTTGTTTTACTCAGGTAGTTAAGAATAAACAAATATATTCTCTTCAAACTTTGTTATCTACACAAAATTTTTTTATTAACTAATTTATTTATTAATTAGTTTTATAATGCTTTCAGAAATATCGATAGACGGGTACGAATGGGAGTTTAGGTTGCATTCCAGCCTCTTTTATTTATTATAATCCTATTGGCGCCATTTTTAAATTATGAGATTCAACACCCTTCATTACGACTCATACGTGACATTGTTTTTAAGCTAAAAATATAATTTCGAGCTTAAAAGAAATTGATTAGTTGCTGAAGTACGAATATTATTTAATTATTAATGATGATCAATGAAATAGTTAAAATTGCTTAACCCATTGGATTGAACTTTTTTATCTCATATTAATAATTAAGTTGGTTTAAAATCTTAAGTCCGAAATCAGGAAACAAAATACAACTCTAATTATTTCAAAAAAAGTATTACTTTCCGTTTCTACAGTTGAACAACAATATTCTACCTAAATTTAGAATCAACTTTTAATCAGCTTGAAGTTTAAGATAGATAACATACAGTAATGAGTCCTGTATTATTATTCCTCTTCTGTACACTTCACCCATTCTACGAATTTCGTCCTCCCACACCCATCTACTGTACATTGTTCGTAATATTTGCCAATAGGATTCTTTGTAATTGGCATGTGGGTCTAGTCACGTAGTTGTTTATTGCTTATGGCATTGCATCAGGGAAGATAATACATCGATATTTTAGTCCTTCCATATCTCCATGTACTTCCTCTTCTCACTTTGTCCCACGCTTCTCACGTCATTTTCTGCTGTTGCCGTCGGAGAATGGAATATACATACATATATTTTTGGTATCGGGATGTCAATGATGATGAGCTAGGGACCATATAACCTGGAAACGAAAAGACAATGGTGACAGCAGGCGTTATTACATGCAATTTTCAACTACTCACCACCCATTCATATTCACGGCACAGAGTCAAACCCTCATCAATGAAGATTCGAATAAGGACCCATATACTTTTGCATGTACGGGCTATGGAATTTCCAGGAAGAGCAATAAGCTAGAGCTTGAAGGTGACATTCCATTGCTTTGGTGTATACGACAATTTCTGTGAGCATATTGGAAACTACATAGGGATGGTATATATGTACATATTGCCAATGCCATTACAAGGAATAGCTTAAAAATGCTTTACCTACTTCGCCAAAGAACCAAAGCCAACCTAATAATCAAAACAGTCTTTTCAGAACACTGCAGGTTATGAACCTTAAACGTACCTATAGATAGATACTCGTATACCCGGCTATTCCTTACGCTATGCGAATATTGCAACGGGTGTGAATTCTGTTGGTGTAAGTTGACATTTGAAAATGGCTTGAAATATTGCAAAGCGGTTAAAACGTGTGGTGGTAGTGAGAATAAGGCATACACTGCGCCACTCAACCAAACTTACCATAATGCAATCAAGAAGAAATTGAATTTAATCTTTGTTTGGTTTCGTACTTGGTATTTGTGGTCGAGCAAAGGAATGTCCAGTGCAATGTTGTTAAGCTGGACGCGAACGTTTTTGATCCTAGAGTATGCAGATGCAAAGCAAAACGAGATTTTTCGAAAGAAAGTGGTTCCTAAACGCAAAAAGAACAAAACTCAGAAAAATCAGTACAGCAGTACAAAACAGGATTATTCGAAATCAATAACACAGACTTTTATTGGCCTTACAATTAATTGATTTTTATCACAAATCTGTAAGAATAATAATAGACGAACAATTGGAATATTTATCGTCCAAGGTTTTCATTGACAGGAGACATTAGTCTAGCCAATAACTCAACCCAATAGGACCACAAATGCGAAACCTCACAGTCTTCATCTTTGATAAAAATTGCTCGAACACCAATCGAAAAAATAAAGACTCTTCAGCATCTTAGCAGAATTCAGAACTGAACAAAATATCGCCAGAATTTTCGGTAAAACTAAGGTTGCATTTGAGATCTTGTTTAATTTTAGCAGAGACAACTTTCTTAGCTTGAAGAAGTCACAAATGTTTCGCTAAAATGTCGAATCAATACTGTTATACAGGAGCATTACCTGAAAAATAACAGCCATGATTACTTCGAAACTACAACCCTTTATTTAAAGGTGCTTTTTTGAAACACCTTACGGGTCTCCTGGCGAAATCTAGCACAATGAAGAATTAAATAGGGCATAGGTCCAGGAAATTTTATGAAGACGCTAGTGCCATTGGATTGGATGGACATACGTTTCGAAAAGTATTACTGAATTTCAGTGGAATTCACTTACTCAGAAGACCGACAAAAAAGTGAGAAAGAATTGTCAATGAAAAATTGTGCTTGAAACCTCTCATGATGCCACGTACAGGTTTAGTTGAGGCTTTATGTCCTACTAGGCTGTTCTAACAAACACCTACGGACTAAGTAAAGAGAAACACCTAGTACATTTCGCCAATATAAAATGACAATGTTGAAGAACAACCTATCAAATTAGGCAAAGGCTAAGTCAACGTATGGTGCCATCTATCGTGTTGTAGCATTGATCACAGTACAGTACCTTCTATTTTGTATATCGTTGACTTTTCCTTTTTTTCTAATCCTGAATATTTCTCGAACCAATGACCCTAGAGACTTCAATAAAATATCATATATCGAATAGGTATTTTTTTTTATAAAATTACTTAAGACCTCGGGAACATAAAATTTCATCATTTGCAAAGTATTGTTAATAACTTTTATTTATTTTTTTCCAAAAAACGAAGATTTACAAAAACTGATTATAAATAGTTTTTGACTGAAATATCATGATAGCAAAGAAAGGAATAGACTTCTCTTTATCTTACACAAAATGTTGTTATGAATATCTTTTTTTTAAACTTTCAGAAATACTGACGGGCGGGAACGAATGGGAAGTAATTAGAGTAGGTTTCATTCCAGTCTCTTTTTTTCAATAATGTCAATTCACACATCTATACAAAATTCTATGGATGGCAAAGCTCTTGGGGAGGTTAGAA
Organism: Eupeodes corollae; assembly: GCF_945859685.1. NCBI lineage: Eukaryota > Metazoa > Arthropoda > Insecta > Diptera > Syrphidae > Eupeodes > Eupeodes corollae. Next base: position 57,531,314 of record NC_079149.1, on the reverse strand, counting down.
TATCTTTTGAATTTTATAAACTCTTACCCCTAAATTAATCCAAATCTTTGCTGTCGAATTCAACAACATTTTTAAGATTGCCAACGCTCCCGTGAGTTTTTGATCAGCAATCATCTCTCCCTTGCATAAAAAAGGCAACCTTGAAGATCCAACAAACTTCAGAGGCATTTCATTTTTAAACATTGGAACAAAGATTTTTAGTTCAGTATTGTATACTAGATTATCCAATTGGATTAAAAGAAAGGACATTTTGACTGAGTTTCAAACAGAGCGTTCAGAAAAAACAACTCAACAATCTATCAAATATTTGATTTAGTAAATATAGCAGAAATCTACAAGAAGCCTTCAACGGGAGTTAAGCAGGGATGTGTTTTAAGCACGATACTGTTCAGTCTATACACAACCGATATAACAAAAGTTAGAGGCGGTATAGTGCTTAGTGGGAAATCTATTCATGGGTTTCATGTATGCTGACGATAATCTTCCTGGCCTAATCTATAGACGGAATGCAGCGGATGATGAATAGACTTCAGTCCTATTGGAAATTCACGAACCTATTGGTAAATTTATCAAAGTCCAAAATAATGATATTTGGAAGCTGTGGAGGGAGATACTCTAGAATCGAAAAATGGAATTCTCAAGAAGAAGAAGTCGTAGAAACAGTTAAGGAGCACAAGTATCTAAGTATATTGTTTACCTAGAACCTCGCAATGTCTAACGCATGCAGGAGCTGTTATTTGAGAATTGACGTTTCACATACTTTTAAATACAAAACGTTTCGAGCATCTGCAAATTTTTTTTGCGGAGTGTAGGTGTGAAGATACATGTCGTTCGATGCAGTGGAGAAGTTCTTTTGTTTTTTCATCAAAAGCAAATTTAAGCTGTCCAGTACGACACATCAAACAGAAACAGGCCCCCATTTCTTGGGTACTCTCAAATTACATTAAATTTTTTGGAAAGAAGAAGAGATGGGAGAAAAAAGGATTTTGAGGCGTGTACTAAGTCACATTATTAATTCTAGAGTATCACGCGTAAGTGAGTGGTATAAAATGGCTAACTGAAGATACCATTTCTTCGCTTATTTCGAAATCTAATGTTTTGTTAATGAAAATTAGAACCAGGATGAACGTCGAACGATCAATTAACTTAGGAAGCGGAATCATCATTATATAGAGCTTCCTACAATAATGTAAATCCCTACTTCTTGGCCGATCACACCATGCCCAAAATCAGAACAATCTTTAAAGTCAGAAGTGAACTCCTCAGCTTAAACTTTACTTCTCATCTCATCTATGCAATGTCGAATTCTGAAAGAATTCCGCAAGAGATACTTTGGAATTGATGTACTCAGTCTAGAGGAACACATAAACTTAATGAATGAAGAACAAGGGTGGGAAGTCTTATACCAATATTGTTTTAGGGCCTTACGATATTTTTTAATTTATAAGAAATTATTTGCAAAATTGTAAGATATAGTTTTTGAAATTGTTAAAGTATTAACATTTTGAAGTCAACAAAACTAAAACTAAACAAGAAGTCAATTTTAGAACACAAAAAAAAAAATAGAGAACATTTCATGAACATCTATCAGGCCGTTTTTGAAAGAATTTAAACTTTCAATTCTTGACCAATTTATTATGGGACTACTTTTATTTTGGACTTTAAACAAATTAATACGATTCTATTTAAAACGTTCTTTTCCAAGGTTGACCTCAACCGAACAGCCCAGGGTCATCCAGGCGGACATTTCCCTATACCAAAGCAATATGATGTTTAATTAAAAACTCGAGTTAAATTTACTTTACGAATAATGAAAAATTTAATTTCTGCATATGTATGAGTCACAAGTAAGAAATAAAGAAGTAATTTCTAAATCTCAGAGTAAAAAATCGAACAATGGAAGCTTGGTACCGTAAAAAACCATGAATCCTTGTTTGGACAAATTTTCAAAAAAGTGTTCATACTATAAGATCTTTGTAACCATTGAATCCTGGTTCTTTGAGTTTTTCTCATAATCGTGGAATACTGTACGTACTCCTTTACCTCGACCCCAAGGCCTCGTTTATTATATCTACTCGTATAATGCCAATCCTGCCTGGTTGATCTAATGGCGTTTCACCCGATAACAAAAGAAAAAGTTGCAAGGAGAGGAATGCCGAAGAATGGAGCAGCAAACAATTTTATTGTGGCATTTTCCATTCGTGGGAATTGCTTTGGTGGTTGTAGCGTGGGCAAATCACCAAGGGAAAATTGAAAAATTTTCACCCCAAAAACACAAATACCACCAATTTTCTTATCCCAACTGCTGTTGCTTTTGTTTCTGTGTATGTGGTTATATTTGTATATTTGCTGCTGACATTTTATTGTTTTTATTTCTTTGAGTTTTTCCACTGGAGCCAGATCAGGATTCGAATGGATATAATAAGCGTATAAGGAACGAATACGAGTTGGGAGTATGAATTGGTATAGGCACCAACACCACAACGTGAAGTGTTTATTGCATTGCTGTATACGATTCCATCTGTATATAGATGTAATACCATTTCCGGTGTTGCGTTAAAGGAAACGGCTTCTGTTATTTGCTTTTTATTTGCCTGGTTATGAGCAAACGTGATGTCGAGGTGATAAGGTTATGTAAGTGGCCATTTTGTCAGCTAGAAGAAACAAGGTGTGTTGTACTCGTGAGTACCATATATGTGGGGCGTTATATACATTTCTTTTACAATTTTGTTTAAAGCTTATCCCATTGTACATCTTGTTATTGGCAGAAATATTTTATTTAATGAGTTTCAATTAAATTGTTCATTAACAGGCAACTAGGTTAACTACGGTTAGACCAAAAATATAGAGTTTAAGTCTTAATTCTGGGGTATTTCATAAGAAGAAGGTTTTCAATATGTATTAGGAAGACACATTAGTTGCAGTTTCTCCAACAATATAAGTACTACTAAATTATTATAAATATATGACTGAAAATAATTATTAATTCAACTGTAACCGAGATAAAACACATATATGTAGATAATTTCGTATAGTGAAATCCAAAATTGGAGAAGCAATGTATCACCTTCAAAACCAATTTATATAACCACTTCTACTTCTGATTACGACTAGTATTAATTTTGGCTTTCAGTATATACAATAAGGAAGGATGTTTCAATTTGAAAGGATATAGGGATTCAATTATATCTTAATTGGTCCTAATGACAAATTGTAAAATGGAAACAATTTATTCTATGCATTAAATAAATACATATATTTAGAAAAGTTAGTAAGTTCAGTACTTTCAAAACCAAGCAGGGTTTGAATTTTAAATAATTGAAACATTTAACACAAAAATAAGGGGGTTTATTTATTTGCAGTTATAGTAAGTTGAAATAAAATTATTGGAGGCTAGAGAGCGTCTAATTTTATATCCTCCTTTAAGAGTTTGAAAGGTATTTAATATTTCTCAAAAAAAAAAACGTACCTTTTTATGCTCATTATGCTCATATGATTGGAACAAAAATTCTTCAACAATCAGACATTTATGCAAAACAAATTGTTCGAGGTTGAATGTTGAAAATATTATATTTTGAATGAAATATTTCAAGTACCTCATACTTTTGTTCCCAATCATTTTCGAAAATGTATCGTTCCTTAATTTTGTTTTCTTTTCATTAATAATGATAAAAACCCGAAAAAGGAGGAACATTTCTGAAAGTTTTTCGATTTAAGCTATTTTAACAATGTTTACTGCAATTTAATTTGTTTTGCCCGTATTTTTAGAAAGTTTTTTTTTTTTATTCAGTTTTTATAAAAATTAGAATAAAAAAAAATTGTATTCTAATTTTCCATCCATAGAAGCTAGTTTGAGTATTTCTATACGTATACTATAATATTAAAAACTCAAGACTCGATGTTTTTCTTACTTTCATTATTCATATTTAAATAAAGCTGGTATTCGAATTTTTAGACCATGGTTATGTTATTCTAACATTTTGAACAAACCTAGCTGTCACTTCTGTTGGTTGTTAGCAAATCGTACTCTTTCGCATTGATAGCAACACATAAACTCTGCTTTAAATTATAAAAATAAAAGAAGGTATTATAGTTATCCATTTAGAAAGAGAACTCAACAATAAAATAACTTTTTGGCGAAATATTTTGCCCCGTATTATAAATGTCGTAAATACTTTGGCCCGGTGCAATTTACCTTTAAGAGTACATGATTCAGGTTCTGGAAATTTAATACCAATTTGAGCTCAACTTTATTGCGTTGATGTCATTTTTTTCTTCACTGTTTGATATTATAAGTCCAGTTTCACATGTGGTGGTGATGACAATTCGGTGCCGAGCCCATATGGTTTGACACCGTTGGATGAAATAATTTGGCACATTAACGGCATAGAACCTCAATTATACTTAGCATCATCGACTGATAGTGTGCCGCTTAGGTGGTGGAGGTGGCATGCCGTTTGACCGATATTTTTTTCAATTCATAATTGAACTATACCAATCTTATCATAATAAAAAAATTTACCATACTCTCCTAAATATTTGTTGTCTTATTCAAAATCTACATCGGTCTTTAAAATTCAACCATCCTTAATAAAAATATTAATTTAAATTTCGTTTCTGAGATACAGAATTTTACAAAACAAATAAATATCTGTTTAAAAATCTAAAAAATGTTAATGATAAAATTCAAAACCACATTCCAGTCAATGTAAAAAATACAAATATATTTCTATATTAAAAGAAGCTAAATTAAGAACAAACTTTTTGGGCTAAATTTTCAAAAAATGTATCGGGCTGTTTTTAGTACATTCGAATTTTTAATTTTTGCCTAGAAAAACTTTGTATAGGGACCGCTGATCTTTTTTATGCAAGAAAATAAAAAAAATTTAAAGCTTATTTGCTTAAAGTTTACAAATTTGAACTTAATTGACTAGAAGATAGTTTAGACTGTAGGATCAAGGGCAAAAAGACAAATCACTGAACTCTTCCTTTCGACTTCTCTTTATGTCAGATCTGATTAACATTTTAACTTCTAAGTTTTTTTACAAAAGAAATACTTGCTACAAATTTCCGCAAAGTCAAAGAAATTGATTTTATCTTAAGACCATGGTCCAATATAAGAAATAATATTTTCAATAATAAGATAGATAGATAGATAGATAAATTCTTTATTTTTTCATCACAAATTTTTATACTTAAGAATAAGGACATGGCAATACTGCCGTCTGCCTGAGATGACATTTCATATATGATCAAAAAATAAAAGAAATAATAAAAAAGCAAACATTTTAAAATATAAAAAATAAATAAGTAGCAAAAGATATGAAGAAATATATTTATATAAAACAATGATATCAATTTTAACGTGATTTGAAACACAAAATAAATAATATCAAATTTTGTATGATCAGCAACAAAGCAATAAATTGTTAGGTATAAAATTTCGTTTGAACTGCAATAAGCGGGTAATCGACTAGGTTTAATATGTGAAACTGTTACGGGAAGAAAGAGCATGTTGGCAATATTTAAAGAGGCTGCGCCAGCCTACTGCTCCATTTAAAATTTGAAAAAGTTTTTCCAAGGATATACAACTTTCCCGAAAATGCAACCGACGAATTTCCTGTAGAATAGGGCAAGAAGCAACGAAATGGTAAATATCTTCATTCACTCTTCTGTTACATAGAACACATAGCTGGGGCAAGTCTGGTCGATGAGGTACAAAGTTTAAATTTAAAATTTCAACTTTTGCTCTAAAAAATAATACTTATAACCGAGGCTTACTAAAGTAAGAGACTTCCGAGGGCAGTTGGTGATTTAAATGACTATAAAAAGCTCTTGAAGTAGATGAAGATGCTCTGGAAAGATTATCCAGAAACATTTTGTGATCCACCTTAGCAATCACATCATCAAACTGAGCCTGCCAGTCGGTCACATTAGTTTCTAAAAAGTTTAAACTTGTTTCGTAAGAGTAAGCTTGTTCGTTCCAGTCTTTAAACGGGGAAGCATTCACTCGAAGTAATTTTCTTAAAATGATTTTGTGAAGACAAGTTTCACTTCTTTTCATCACTCTAGTAATGAAGTTCGCACTTGCCTTCATATTTTGAATATATATAGGGAATATTCCTGACTCTACATATATGGCGTAGTTGGGTGTTGAGTTAGGCAAACGAAATATCCTTTAAAAAAGTCCCTTCGTACAGTTTCAAAAGCTTCGAAGTGTGTGTATCCGAAGACTTGAACGCCATATGTCATGCATGCATTTACTGTCGCGTTCAAAACTTTGCACTTGGACGTTAAATCAACATTGGTTCGAAAAAAACTTTGGCCACATTATGTTAAGTGCCAATTTAGCTTCGTTGCTTTTTTCTTTAGAGTGCTTTAGATAGCCTAAATTGTAGGTCAAGAGGACACCCAAATATTTAAACTCCTGTACAACCTCAATATGTGTATTGTTTAGAGACCATCTTTCCTCCGTTCGCCTTCTTGATTTTCTCTTTTCAAATACAACAATCTTAGTTTTTTGGGTATTAATTTGCAAGCCTCAAGACTCGCAAAATAAACTTAGACGAATTATTTGCATTTGTAGCGTGAAAGGATTATCAGCAAGCATAACTAGATCGTCCGCGTACAACAGGACTTTGATTAAAATGCTAGCAAAATAACTTCACCCGGATGAATATCGCCGACATCATCTATGAACAGGGCAAATAATAATGGGCTGATAATACAACCTTGAGGAACACCTGAAGTTGTTTCAAATCGATTTGAAAATTTCATACCGTCCCATACCCTTGCATTTGTTGACGAAATAAAACTTGCATACACTTGGAGAAACTTTCGTGACAAACCAATACAAGAGAGTTTTTAAATTAAAGCTTGTCTATTGACTTTATCAAATGCAGCTTTAAAATCAACGAAGCAAGTGTATAGTTTCTTTTTTCTTTCTATAAATTGTTGAGCAATGCTTGAAATGGCAAAGATATGATCCATGGTTGAAAAACCTGGGCGGAAACCGGCTTGAAAGATGCTCTAAAGACTGTTATCCTCAATCCATTTTGTGAGCCTTTCATATAGGATTGCAGTAAACGTTTTTCTTATTGGATTTAAAATTGAAATACCTCTATAATTTTCCGCAGCGTTAGTATCACCTTTTTTAAAAATGGCAAAAATTACAGATTCGTTGAAACTGATAGGTACACATCCATCATTGTACAACTTTTTATAAAAGGACACGAGGTAGTTTTTGAAATCATTATTACTGTTTTTATAAAACTCGACTGGTATGCCGTCTAGGCCAGAAGCCTTGCTATTTTTCATTTTTTGGAGCGTTACTTCCAATTCGGGCAATGAGAATTCTAAATACAGCTCGTTGACTCTAGTATCAGGTAGTGCGTAATCAAAGGTATGAAGGTCTTCATCAATTGAGAGTAGAGTTTTAAAATGAGCTGCTAACGTCTCAGCTTCTAAAGAAGAATACTGTGATCGTGTAAGTTTTTTGTAATACAAAACTATGTTACAAATAAAGTTTTACTTTTACAAAAAAAAGTATAGAATTTTGATAAAATATAAACAATTAATTTATGTAAAGAATTGTGTGGACTTTGTGAGCAGAACTCGAAAAAAGTACTGTTCGTATTGTCGAAGTACCATTTTTTTGGGGTGGACACCTACTTTAATTTTTCCCTCAATGCCTCAAAGTAAGTTCTTTGTTTTATCAATCAAACTTAAGTATACACAATAAAGGGCTTACAGTAACATAATATAACATTATACACTGTTTTCTATTCGTATTATTCAATTTACATAATTACTCTACTCTTTCTTAAATAGAAAATTACATACATAGCATTAGTACAACATAATGTGTACATTCGACCGTATTAAATGAATCTACAAAATAACTAACCGAACCATAGCAAAACACCAACACAAATGATTTAGTTAAAGGGTTGTATTTTGAACGTATATACTATAGGTACCTATTTACTTCATTACAGCTTAAGTTTCGAATAAAGAGCTTTCCACTCCATTTCAACTCATTCCAAGTGAAAATACGAATTGTTTTAAAACGACCACACACTTTGTTGCTGTGTTGATCTTATAAAACGAACAATAGAGTCCTAGGACCATCTATTCTATGTGTACTTCTGTTCTTCCTATTTATTAAGCTATGTAGAAGTATCCTTTCCATATAAAAAGTGAACAAGAATAATTCTTTAACAACCGTCGCCATAGCTAGCCGTGGTTGTAGAGTCGTTTTAACTTAACGAATTCAACCGCAAAGTTAACTCATCAAAACTTATTTCAAATTAAATGCCAGAAGCACACAATTGCACCTCCGACAAATTGAAAATGTACCCCAACACCCTCTAGCGCTCTTCTATATTGCCCGATGCCCAAGCTCAAGCCCAATGCCTCTGGCTAAAATGTGAGAACAACCGAGGGCAATCTAAAATGCATTAAATTACTCAACAAACCCTTGCGTAGCCTCCGCAGCGTTTGTCTTAACTAACTGACTATCCTATGCCGTGTTATGTCCACAAAGTTGGCTGGCTGTAATATAAGCGTTAAATCTATGTATTTAACCATTTAAATTTACCCAACAGTAGCCTCTATACATCCAACTCTCCAATTCACCTCGTTCTCCAATCCCCTAGTTTCAAAGTTAATGGTTAGCAATTGTTTGCGAAAAAAGGTCAAGGGTGGTGGTTGCTCTACAACAGTTTTACGATGAAAAGTCGTCTTCTGAGTTCTGTTGAAACTAAATGCGCCCAAATGCATTGCAAGCCAAAGCTAAAACCAGCATCAGTTCAGCAGTTAATGTTGTTGTTGTTGTTTTTGTTGTTCTTGCTGTTGTTGTTTTTGTGGCAGAAGGTATATCTACAGCTCCACCATGGTTTGAAAAAAAAGTTGAACAAAATAAAGATATAATCTAAGAGAGGAAAAAAAATTAAAATTCACACAAGACAACATAAAAAGCAACACAAGGACAATGGACACGAACTTTCGAATGGCATCAAATCCCAGTGAGGGAGGATTCAAAATGAAAAGAGGAAATAAAACAACAACAAAAAGAAAGAAATTATACGAAATGCGCTACATCTGCAAAGAACATGCAGAGCGCCTTAGTTCTTAGAAGCTGATGCTGATGCTGGTGCGGTGCTTGTGCTTGTCATTTCTCTATAGCCTTAGCCTAGCCATAGCTTAATCATTCTTCTACTATTTACCTGCACTAACTTAAACTGTGTCAAAGGATTTCAGAATCCACGTCCACGGAGGTTGGTCTACCAAGAGACCATATAAACCAAGCATTGAAATGGAAACAATGGGCAAGAGCAGCAATTATCAAGGGCAACCCACCAATTACTGTGCGTCCTATTAAAATGACACATAAGCTGCGCTACAACACGTACACTACGCTTGCCCTGATGATCTTAAGTATAAGGACAACTGTACATAGAGAAGGACTGCAATTAAAATAGAAATGGGGCGACTACCACTAATTTTAAATTCGTCTGTTAAATGAGAGTAAGGGTAACATACACTATAGCCGGCTTAGGCATGAAATTAATACATTTTATTTTTAGGCCATGTGCATTGTTGAGGTCGTGTTGGATGCAAATGGGAAAATTACTCTTGGAAACATAATTCATTTGCAGAATTTAAGAGAAAAAAAACAATAGAAATAATATAGGAAATGCAATCGTGAAGGTCAAGTAGAATAAAGTGTTTAGGTTTTCTAAAGTAATAGGCGTGATAGGATACCAGTTGATATTAAAGTTTCAGGTAGTCTTTGTATAAAGGTGATAGAAGAAACCTTTTCCGCCAGTACATTATAGCTGCATTTCTAAGAGAAAGTGCATTAATACTAACAAATTTCGGAAACATGAAATAGGGAGGGAAACCACTTCAAAACTATTTACCAAGATTCCGAGATATTTAGCGTATTTTAGGCGACGTATACCGGGAAAATGTAGTACCCGTGGCATGATGGTAAGTGCGTTGGACTGTCATGCAAGGGGTCGTGGGTTCAATCCCTGTCTGTGCCACCTTAATTAAAAAAAAAAAATAATTTTCGCGGGTACTGCTTCTTGCGAGGAATTGGCAATTCCTTCAAGAGTAATTCTTGTCATGAAAAAGTGCTTTCTCAAATTAGCCGTTCGGATTCGGCCTTAAATTGTAGGTTCCTTCCATTCCTGACAACAGTACTCGCACACAGGAATGGTTGCGAGTTGTAAGTCACTAGGCCCTGGTTCACAACGGACTGTTGCGCCACCGAATTTATTTATTATACCGGGAAAATGCGTCTGTCATATGCATATTAGCAACCAGGGACCCGAGGACTTCCGAACGAGACCAATTGTAAGTGGTTTCACCAAAAATTTAAAAACACCAAAACACGCTTTTTCGGAAATCTCTGCTAGACTCATGCTTCTGCCTAGACGTCTGTCGAAATTATATTTGAGATCGGCCATGCATTCCCCTCAATATTTCAATTTTCAAAAATGTTGTACTTTTGATGCACGTCTTCTCGGAAACGCTGCCAGACTAACGTTTTTGTTATAACCTTTATACCAACACTACCTGCAAATTTAATATTAACTGGCTTCCTTTCACGCGAAAAAAAATCAATTGTACAAATATTTACCCCATCTTCTCCTTTTTTTGTCAAATAAGTTATTTTAATTTTTTTATCGGGCCATGAAATTGTTTATGTTTTACAGTGTCAAACCTGCATTTATGCTTTAACTTAGAGCCACTCTTAAAATATGAGCAAAAAAAAAGTTGGGGCTGAATAAGAAGCTCTAGGAACTTCACCATTGCATTTTTGTAATCAAGGATTTTACACCTTCTTAATGGAGAATCGAATCGAAAAATAATAAAAGGTCGTTTTTCAATAACAAATTTTGCACTTCCTTCCTTTTGATCCAGAAATTTATTTTCCTATTTGTATTAGTGACATAACAATTATCGTGTACCTTAAAAATTTGAAATTAAGTTTTCTTAAGCAGATTCCGATTTTTTAATTTTTTTCTAAGACCAAAAATTGTCAAAAATTGAAAATTTGAGTTTTCTCAAAAACGTTCCCATAGATATTCATACAGTTTTTCTTATTGTTGGTATTGACTTGATTTTTGGATTTAAAATATATTAAGTTTGTTTTTGAAAATCATTATCTCAAAAAATGGATCAACCCTTTTTTAAAAATTCAAGTGTAAAATGTATATTTATAAGCACTTAATACCTTTGTACGCACAATTTTATTTTGTTCAGGATTAATGAAGACTTATCACATGAGAATGAGGATTACGTGCACTTTAAAATGCACCTGTCGCATTCACGAAAATCAAAAACAAATTCAAACGCCTTATTTTTAATCATTTTTTTTATGATAAGCGGGCACTCAAGGGGATATTAATCCTTATTATATATAGACATAGTGTAAGCATTAAAAAAAAAGAAGATTTGAAAGGATATGTCGGTGCAAATTAGTTTTGAATTCCTAAATATTGCAATGACTGGCAAAGACATAGTGTGGTAAGGCATTCCACATCCACTTAGTACGGCTAAAGACCGAACCTCTGTATTTGACAATAGGAACAAAGTTGAACTTGATGGTATACCGATGAGCGTTCCTAGAAGCGCGAATATTACGGTTAATATGTTTAATGAAAGAAATGCAGGTGAGTATTCTTCTAGAGCATAAACCACTTAAAAAACGGTAGAAAAGGTTTAGACAAAAAACCTTACAGCGATGTTCAAGCAAAGTTAATTAACTTATGCTTAAATGATCTCCAATCAATTTAAATGGTCTTCTTTCAATATTATCAAACAGGCTGAAGTAAGTTTCAGGAACACTAACACAGTAAAGCTTTGTACTTATATAAGTCTTGTAGATAACAGCCAGGTCAGAATGGATGAATCATTTATTGCACCGTCGAAGAAATCCTAAGCACCTAGCAGCATTATTGAGCAATATTGCTTTAACTTAACAACACAGCATTGGGTTTTCGAAACATCAAATTCCACACGTCTTTTTTATTCCCTTTGGGTACACCAGCATTTATTTTGTAGTTTTCAGACTTGAACCCATCCAAAACTACTTGTATTGAACGAACCGAAAGGTAATTAATAATCCAATTTAGGAGGGATTCATGAAAATTGAAAGCACGCATTTTCGATAACAAGACCGTGGCCAAACCCTATAAAATGCTTTTCAAATATCAAGTATAATAATCCTACTTCCTCCAAAGCGATGTATACAAATTTGCTCCACTGTTTGGTGAGATGAACCATGAGATCACCAGTTGCCAGACCTATTGCTGCGAAAATCGTACTGACGATCATTAAGAAGTTTTCGATCTTCGAGATATTTCTTTAGCTGATAATTAATTAGCGTTGCCATGATCTTGGAAAGAAGAGACGTAAGTGGATGGTGGATCCAGGAAGGCTGTAGGGGTCATGACCCTCCCTGGGAGATAATTTGTTTGTATTTTTGTAGGGATTCCCTTTAAATCAAACTAATCGTATTGAGTTAATAGATATGACCCTCGTTATATTTAAAATAATTTTTTTTTATATGAAAACAAATGTATATTTTACTTCCTAAAACTTTATTGCCAAAAGTACCACTTTTAACTGAGGACTAGACCAAGAACATAATATGAATCGGAAATTCAGTCCTATTTCAAAATGTGGGCACAGATTCATAAAATTTTGACCAGTGGACGACCCAGCAGTGGTCATATAAGCTATAAAGCTTATACACTTAAGTTGCATAAGTAAAGATTTCATCTAAAAATTTGTTATCAATTTAACGATCAATGTTGGATCAAAAAGTGGTTTGCTGTCAAAAACAACTACATTTTTTGTAGCTTTAGTAATGCTTTAAGTATTTTCATAAAATTAATTTCTAAAAAAAGAGAAAATATTCAGGTTTTTAAGAAGAAGACATCTTGAATGAGAGATCGTGAATTTCACATTAAGTTGAATTTAAGTTAATGAAACCAGCCTTCAATTCCATCTTATTTTTTTGGTGCAAATGAACATTGAAGTAATTATTACTTCCGACCTATAGGAACTATTTGGCAAGTATCGCATTCATAAAAAATTTCGAATCAAACATGATGATTACGATGCGATGGTAGAAAAATCAAAAAAATAGAGCTTCCGATTTCGTTTGTCTGTTTGTCCTGGTCCTTACTTTGAAATTAAGGTTTTCAACCGATATTTAATAGGAAAAAATAAAAAAATCAATTTCTTTCCATAATGAACCGATAGATTTTTAAAACTTTCTCTATTGCTCCAGTAGGGTACGCCTTATAAAACCGTTATTTTTGTTTAAGTTTTCTCAAGAACTTATCGACCGATTTCAATACTCTTCGCGTTCAGTGCAAGCTCTTGTCGATGATCAAATTTTCGAATTGATGATGATTTTTGACAATCCAAAATGTTTAAAGAAGTAATTTTTTTAACGAATATCTTGAAATCTTAGAACGAGTTGAAGATTTTTTAACGAAAGTAATATGTATGTTAAATGTAAATAACTGCATACCGAAACATTTTTTAAGACAAAATTTAAATATTGTATGAATAAAAATTAATTAAAAAAGAGACTGGGATGCGACCCACACTTATTTGTCTTGCTTAAAAGTTTGTCTATATGTAATCGTATCAATTTTTACCAAATTTACGAACTATTTTTTGTATATTTTATTTTTCTTTATGAAAAAACAGACTGTTTATATAAAAATTACTGAATATCGAAAACAATATTTTCTGTGAAATAAAATATGTTTGAAGCCAATATTTTTAATTTTTGAAAAGCTATTTGAGTCTAAAGTAAATTTTTAACAAGTTTTAGTATTTTTTTTAGAATTTTATTTTTTGTAAAAAAAACTGTCAGTTCAATTTATTTTCAAAATTTTATCGAATGTTGAAAACAATATTTCTTATAACATAAAATTAGTTTGAAGCTAATATTTTAAATTTTTGAAAAGATATTTTAGTCCAAAATTAATTTTTACCAACTTTTGTTAAATTTTTTTTAGGTTTTTAATTTTTTGTACAAAAACTGTCAATTGGATTTTTTTCAAAATTTTACCTAATGTTAACAATTTTTGAAAAGATATTTGAGTCAAAAATTAATTTTTACCAACTTTTATACATTTATTTTTTTAGGTTTTTATTTTTTATAAAAAAAACTGTCAATTCGATTTTTCTCAAAATGTGTCCTAATGTTGAAAACAATATTTCTTATAAGTAAAAATTAGTAAGAAGCTATTGTCTCAAATTTTTGAAAAGACATTTAAGTCGAAAATCATTTATTACCAACTTTTGTTAATTTTGTTTCGGTTTTTAATTTTTTGTAAGAAAACCGTCGATTCGATTTTTTTTTAAATTTTACTGAATGTTGACAAAAATATTTTTTGAAAGTTTGAAAAATATATTTGAGTCGAAAATCAATTTTTAGCAACTTTTATTAATTTTTTTTTTAGGTTTTTATTTTTTGTAAAAAAAACTGTCAATTTGATTTTTCTCAAAATTTTATCACACGTCAAAAACAGTATTTTTCGTTGCACAATTTTTGTTTTGGAGATTAAATCATATTTAAGTACTAACATTTTAGAGGCGACGTACGAATGTACGTTCGCACAGAATACTTTCTAAAAATCTTTTATCTCGACTCTGGGACCTTGAAACGTCGAGAAATTCCGAAATTTTCAATTTGACAAATCAGACCCATTACAATAACTTCCTATGGGAAGTTAAAAATACCTGTTCTTAATATTTTCGAAAAAAAATTAAGTTTGAGAGATAAGATGACATTTAAATTTTTAAGAAACACTTATTTTGCAGGTAAAATGTTTAATCTTAAACAATAGAAAATATTTTCAAACTGACTTTTTTCAAGAAATTCGATAGTCGTGTCCTTTCTTTTTCTTTCTAAATCGATTTTCTGTTGAATAAATTTTTAAGATTAAAAAAAAAGAAATCTACTTTTTAAAGTGAATTTGCCTTAGATGTTCTAGAACTGAGATTTAAACACGAATTTCAATAACATAAATTTGCCAAGAACAGCAAAAGGACACTCTTGTTAATCAATGGCTAATTGAAAACACAATGCAGTATTCATATCTATTAATATAAAATCTTTGAGTCTCTTGACAACTGAAGTGAAAAGAGATTCTGCAACGTGTAATTTGTGACTGAAACACTAAAGTTTCTCCCCAAATTATTTGTTTACCTTTATTTGTTTTTATTTTATATTTAGAAAAATTATGTACTTAAATGCACTTACTTCCTTAAATTTAAGAACAAAACATTTTTCTGTCTACAATTTTTAAGTTTTGTGGAATCCTTTAAGTTCAAAATAATTTCTAGCAGACAGCGATAGTAATATTAGACTCCCGAAAAACTTTGTCAAAAAAAGCCAGAAAATTCTTGATATCAGATTCTTTTTCTTATTTTATGTTTTTTTTTTTAATTTTTGTTGCGTTTTTCGCTTTGATAGAAATTGCAACAAAAAAGAATATGTTCTTTTTGGTAAAAGCTAAGCAATTTCTTATAATTCTGCGTGAAAGCAACAAAAACCCTCTAAACAATTGTGTATTGCTGTTAAATATGGTCGACCAAATTAAAAATTAAGACCATAACATACTTTAATAACTAAAGCCCTTAGCCCTTGAAGAGTGTACATTTCAGGTTAGGATACACATTATGTTATTTAAATTTTGTTAGCCTCCTTTACAGAACATTAAAGAACATTTTTGATATAAATATTTATTATTTACATATTTACATATAGATGATAGATAAAGATATTCAAAATTAACACTTTGTAAATTTGTTATTAGCAGATCGATAAGCTTTGAAAGCGTCGTTAAGGATTGTTTGAAAATGAAACAAAAACAATAAATAATTTTCGTCTAGAGAAAAGTGAAACGATGAGAATTGGGGCATTCTCATCGTAGCTTTTCTAGAAGCAAGTCTTTGTGATTCAAATAAGACCTAGACATTTTAAACAGCCCTTTTGATTATAATTTATTATAAAGGTCCTTCTAGGCCCTTTCATCAGAAGTGGGATACATCCTAAGATTGCGTATAATCAAGAATATTGATTATTGGGGTCTTAAAGAAAATTCAAGACAGAATTGTTGCTGAGGAAAATTTCGAGATATTTCTAAAGAAATAATTGGAAGAAAAGTCCAGGTATTTGGAGTTTAACAATGAAAAAAGAAGAAGAACATTTTTTTTTTAAGATAGAAAAGATAAGTAATTTGTTTATTTTTTTTTTCTTATATTTTTATTTGTCCAGTCCAGTCCAGTCCTGTTCAGTTCTGTGTTTAAAAAGAAGTAAAATAAAATAAATAGAGACATTAATAAAGGTCGGGAGAATGGTGTTGAGGAAGTTGCTATTCAGAACGATTAGCAAAATTTAATCAATTTAAAAGCAGTAGGAGATATTATTCGATTGGTCAAAGATAATGATAAACAAAAAATAATAACTGGGTTTCCTGTCTTCGACCCTGATCGTTCACCTGTAGATATTATGAAATGGTGTGAAGATGTGGATTTAAGGGTTTAACGAGACAGTTTAGAAGATTTTGATATTATACCACAAATTCAATTCATTATTGGGAAGAGCTAAATCCTGGTTTGAAAAATATGGGTTTCAGCATTATCCATGGGTAGATTTACGTTCGTCGTTGATCCATAACTTTGCAAGTGGTATGAATGTTGTCGCAGTTTTGAAGAAGGTGGCGAATTTTGAAAGTTGTGAAGCCATCTCATGCAATGATTTTATCATGAAAAAAATTGCTCAAATTCACCAGTTACCATTTGAAATTTCATATAATAGTTCGAATTGTTATTCGTTGTTTAACTGATTTAAGTTTGAGAAATTCGTTAACTTTTGTTATGCCAAATAATGTTCAGAGCCTTATTGATCATTTATCCTCAATAAGTAATTCTCGTATTGAAACTTTAAATACGTCTAGTTTTCAAAAACCTAAAAATCAATTTTCACATGAGTCACTCAAACGATCTGTGGATTCTTACGTAAACGTATCACAATTGAAAAAAAATTGTTTTGCTTGCGGTAAACTAGGCCACATTCGGATTAATTGTCCTAATATTATAACAACAAATACCAAATTTAAAGAAGTTACAAATAAAAATCAAAACCTTTGCAATTTTTGTAAGAAATCTGGTCATGTTGGCCTAAGCAATGTTTGGATAAAATGAACATAATGAACATTATGGTTGTCTTTTTGATACTGGTTCGGATCGTCTCTCATACATAAATGATAGAATCGCTTTTAAATATGAAAAATGTATGGAACCATGTAGCCAATCCGTCCAAGGAATAAGTCAAAATTCTATTAATCTTTCAAAAAAAGTTGACATTGCTTGTAGAGTTCAAGGACATTCAATTTGAGGTGACCTTTTACGTTGTTGGAAAAGAATATTTAGATGTTGGCTTAATTATTGGAAGAGAAGTACTCAAGGATAGTTCTTTAGAAATAGTAGCAGATTCTAAGGGATCAGCTTTAAGAAAAAAACATATCGTGAATTGCCTCTCAAAAATAGATTCATCCACTTTGGCTAAATTATTAGTTAATGAAAGTGAAAGTTTGAAAAAAATTTTAAGTGAATATTCGCGTTATATGATAGAGTTCTTTCCGGACAAAAAGTCAGAACAGGTTGCCTTAATATTCGCCTGATGAAGGATACAGTGGTAAATTATCGTTCATATAAAATGGCAATATCAGAAAAAATATTATCGGACATAATTTCGGATTTAAAGATACATAATACTATAAGAGATAGTTACTCGCCTTTTGCTAGCCCTGTTATATTGGTTTGAAAAAAGAATGGTAAACATCGGCTGTGTGTGGATTTTCGTGTATTAAATAAAATAACAATTAAAGACCGTTATCCATTACCAATAATAGATGATCATTTAGACCAATTAGCATCGGGATTTTATTAGATTCCTATAGCTGAAGATTCAATTGAAAAAAAAACGTCATTCCATCAACAAGTGTTGAAGAAGGCATAAAGCGAATTGTATTGTATTGAAAGCTTTGACTGAATGTGGATTTTCATTGAATATTGAAAAATGCAAATTTCTTCAGTTACAAATTGAATATCTTGGCAGAGAAGTATCTGTTGAAGGTATAAGATCGAGCTCCAAAAAAATAGATGCACTAATGTTAGCCCCATCTCCAACCAATGTGAGACAGTTTATGGGTCTTGCAAGCTATTTTCGTAAATTTATTCCGGAGTTTAGTGCAAGAACTCATTGTATTACACGACTTATTAAAAATGATGTTAAATTTGATTGGAGTCAAGAATGTGAAGAAGCTAAGTTATATATTGTGAACCAATTAACGCAAAGACCTGTTCTTATAATTTTCAACCCTGATTTACCAACAGTATTACACACAGATGCGAGTGCTCTTGGTTATGGAGCTGTGCTTTTTTATCGTATTGAAGATAAATTACGAGTAGTAGCATATTTTAGTAAAGCTACTAAGCCTTATGAGAAAAAATATCACAGTTATGAGTTGGAAACACTTGCTGTTGTTAATGCAATCAATGTTTTTAGAACTTAGTTGTTAGGTATTCGATTTACTTTAGTAACTGGCTGTAACGCAAGAATTGCACGATGGTGGATTTATCTACAAGATTTTGAATTTGATACAGTTTATCGCAAGGAGATAATGGTTCCACATGTCGATTATCTAAGAAGAAATCCACCCACTAAAAATTGTTACAGACTTTCAAGTTTAACAGATAACTGGTTGGAAGTAGAACGATATGTTGACACGGTTGCAAATCTTTTAACAAATAATTTTGATGCAAACATAGAATGGACAACTTACCTTAGTCGAATACAACTGACGTTGAACATAACAAAATTATCACCTTTAAAAATAAACAGGAATAAATGGGGTGGTTTTATTTTTAGTTAAATTTGGAACCAGAGTATGATGATATAATTTCGATAAGAGAATTAGCCGATAAAAATATTAAAGAAAATGCAACTAAAATGAAGGTTAGATTTGATAAAAACAAAAATAAGCCGACACGGCTAGAAATAGGAACGAAAGTTGTTTATAAAAGCAATCAGATTCGAAAGTCTAAGCTAGATGTTCAATACCAAGGAGTATTTGAACGGGTAGGAATATTACCTTTTGGCCGGTATAAGCTTAAGCGAGGAAATTCATATACTTTAATTACTGCATCACGAGAATTTCTTAGGCTTATTATTGTTCAAGATGAGGTTGATCAATAGATTCAAGGTAAATTTATTTAAATGCCAATTTGAGAAAATTGTGGTCTGTTTGAGTTATAATATGTTTCATTTGAAAGTTTTCGTTTAAATAACGCAATAGACAAGCTTAAGATTGCCTCTGAGCTATTGTAACTTTTGAAGTTGTTGGTACAATAGTCAAGCTTAAGATTGCCTCTGAGCTATTGTAACTTTTGAAAGTTGTTGGTACAATAGTCAAGCTTAAGATTGCCTCTGAGCTATTGTAACTATTGAAAGTTGTTGGTACAATAGTCAAGCTTAAGATTGCCTCTGAGCTATTGTAACTTTTGAAAGTTGTTGGTACAATAGTCAAGCTTAAGATTGCCTCTGAGCTATTGTAACTTTTGAAGTTGTTGGTACAGTAGTCAAGCTTAAGATTGCCTCTGAGCTATTGTAACTTTTGAAGTTGTTGGTACAATAGTCAAGCTTAAGATTGCCTCTGAGCTATTGTAACTTTTGAAGTTGTTGGTACAATAGTCAAGCTTAAGATTGCCTCTGAGCTATTGTTGTTAATATCGTTGATTAAATTACATTGTTTACGTAATAGACAAGCTTAAAATTGCCTCTGAGCTAATGTAAAAGTAAATTGTAGTTGTTCTCAATGGTGAATATGTTCAAGCTTTTGTATTAAACCTGGATTGTGCTTTCTTTATTTTGTTAATAAAGATAAAATGTTGTTATTGCATAGTAACTAAATTGGTTTTGTTTTAGATTTTGGAACAATTTAAAAACAAACTGGGAATGCGAATCATTGTGATGATTATACCTGAACTCAATTTAATTTAATTTTTTTGATTAAAATTGCTGAAAAATTATAATTGTTACTTTTTTTTATTGTTAAATGTTGATTATTTTTTTTGTTCTCCTAAAATGATGTTTAAAATTACATATTATCCTTAATGTTGATTCAATACAACTGTTTGATATATTAAATCGAAATCAAAATAAATTGTTAATTTATAAATTTGAAATGATTGGTTTTGTGTACAAGAACCAAAACTTATAAAATGCATCGAGAGCGCTGCATATTGCAGGATGGCCGTGATAGATAAAGATATTCAAAATTAACACTTTGTAAATTTGTTATTAGCAGATCGATAAGCTTTGAAAGCGTCGTTAAGGATTGTTTGAAAATGAAACAAAAACAATAAATAATTTTCGTCTAGAGAAAAGTGAAACGATGAGAATTGGGGCATTCTCATCGTAGCTTTTCTAGAAGCAAGTCTTTGTGATTCAAATAAGACCTAGACATTTTAAACAGCCCTTTTGATTATAATTTATTATAAAGGTCCTTCTAGGCCCTTTCATAGATATTTTTTTATTTGATTTAAATTAAATTTTTGTTCTAAATCTATTGCGTCAACACAACGGTAGTTATTTTTAATCGATGCACACTGTTTCGATTCTTCACTATACTGAATTATCCTGCTTTGTCTTTCTGAACAGTGCCTACTATTTTTGTAAAGTCTTTCAAAAATATCAACACGTTGTTGAAGCGTTTTTTGTTCGATTTTTATTAATGGCGTGTAGTTTAAGTTTTCACTTGTCAAATATGAAAAGATGACAGCTTCAAAATTGACGGCTTCCCAATCATTCGAAATTATGAGTTAGTTTTGGGAACTGACCATTAAAGTTTAACTTTTATATACATATGCGATTGTAAAATCCTTAAATTGGTCAAATGGTGTGTCTGCAATACAGTCCAATATCTTTATTTACCTTGCGCCACATAGTTAAACACACAACTTGGTGCAACCATAGCTGCGAACATTATCGCACAGTGCACATAAAAGTACTTTACTCTTTAATGCCGTTTAATGCGCTTAACTGAATTATTTTAATTGGGCTATAAAATAATGCAGTTTTGCTCAATTTAAACAGATGCACGATGCACCTACACCATAAACAATGCAAAATAACTCACAATAAGTTTCCACATTTGTTTAACTGGACTCAGTGTTTTATTATTGCTTTAATGTCTGTTTTTCCAAGAAATTGGTCATTTTACATCAATATAGTGACTGCCATTGTCAAGAAAAATAATAATAAATGAAATATATATTTTTTTAAAGGTTTGACAGATGGAAAATGAAGTTACTTATGCAGTTAATTTGTCTTAATTTATATAAAACTCAACAAATTAAGAATATTACTTTCAAATAACAAAAATATTATGAAAAGCTTAATTATTGGGACATTTTTTGAAGAAGATTCACTCAAGAAATTCTTAATATACGTATTTTTTTGTTGAAATTCAGTTTCGTCTTTTATGAGTTGGGTTTTAAATTATTGACTAAAATTGTAAGCTTTTCAAGAAAACACCATATTATTTATAAAATAAATTCGTAATTTATAAACACTTACGCATTCATGTGGTGTAAGATACTTACAAAATACCCACTTACAGAAGGTAGCTACATATATATTTTATTGTGTATTATCTCTTTTTCTTAGACAATTTGAATTTATTAAGAAAATTTGTGGAAAAGAATTCAATTGATTTTTTTTATAGAAGTAATTCTGAATAAATAGATATTTCATTTTAACAAAAAAATTATCTCATAGATATCGATGAGTGTAGGCTTTTCATAAAAGAAAAACAACAACCGTTATTCAAATGAAAAATCATAAAAGCCTTATTAAAAATAAGCTCCGGCACATGCACAACACATGTGTGAAGCTGAAAATTTTAAAGATCTTTATATACATATACAAATCAGACAAAAGTTTCCAAGGGAGTATAAAAAGTAAAAAATAAAAAAAAAATCAAGAAACCATACTAAGCAGTTTTTTAGGATCAGCTTTAATTATGGTCATTGTCACTTCATACATATAGTTCTTATGGTATACGTCCTTTTTTTAATTTAGCTCATTTAACATAAAAATGTTTGACTAAGAATTGATCTTAGTACACAAATGTGTACGACTCATTTTTCAATAAGTTTTAATGTAGCGAAAAAACACAATCTTAAGGTAAGGAAGAAGTACAAAGTACCGTTTAGGGCACAAAATGGGAAAAATTGACATTTCAGATATTTGCCATTTTTCGAAATAGGTATAACTTCTAAACACATTTAGCCTTAGCTCAATTTGGAGACTGTTTGTAACTTGTAAATTACGATTTGTGATTGTAGCAATTTTCATCGTTATTCGAAATATAACAAAGTGAAATTTTTTCTTTTGACTTAACAATAATTTTAGAATTCTCTGCGTCAAATAAATTATTTTCCTCAAATTAATTGTCATTTGTTGGAGTAACTTCAAATTATTTTTAACGTCGGATTGAAAAATAATTTACTTGTTTATATGTGTCAAATTGAAAATGTTGACATTTCTGGACGTTTCCAGGCCTTTAGAATCCAAAACCTAGTTTATAAGATGATGTTCAAATGGTAATTTATGGTTGATGTTTAAATGGTAGACATGTGCATTCAAGAGGACACAAGCGTCCACAGGTTTTTCTCAAAACCAACCTCTGTCTATCAACTCTTACTCTCACCTCTCCGTGGTGAATATCGGGTGCCTAGTACCTCAACTTGAGATTGGGTTCCAACCCCAGTGGAAAGTTGTTGGAAGCAGCAAACGAGTGAGGTGGGGAGAGGTGTTTCCACTAAGGCACCTCTCCTTATCCAGACGGCAGCGGAGGAATTCCCGAGATGGAATCAACGGTTGCGTCTACAGTTCCAGTAAGGTTGAACTACTTACTGAACACCTTATATGACTTCCACGACTTATTCGTAGCCCAGGCCTATAAGGAGCGGTTTTATCCGGCTCCTCTTTCTTGGAGTTATACTTAGGATCTGGCCCTCCAGGTTAGGAGTTAAGCGTCGGGGTGACTTCCTGGCTGCGTAAAAGCTTCCATAGTTGCGAAACACCAACAAGCCTCATATACGGATGGATTTACTGTTGACAACCAACGCAAACGAATAAAGGACAACGAAGTTAGGATATGCACGTGGAATGTTAGGTCCCTTAACAGACCACGTGCGGCCGAAGACTTAGCGCAGGCCCTAGGCCGCTATAAAACAGATATCACCGCCATCCAGGAAATATGATGGGATGGACCGGGCAAAAAGAGGATGAAAAACTGCGATATTTACTATGGTGACTGCTACCACGAAAACCAACAGCGCTTATTTAGATGCGGCTTCGCCATTGGAGCCAGATTTACGCAAGAAGTCTTGAGCTATAGGTACATCAGCGCCTCATGACCATACGCATCAAGGCTGAATTCGGCAACATTAGCCTGATATGCGCGCACGCCCTCACAGAAGAGAAAGACGACAACACCAAAGATATGTTCTTCGAGCTTCTAGACAAAACATATGAACAGTGCCCTAGCTACGATATTAAAAAAGTCCTAGGCGATTTTAATGCCAAGCTAGGAAGGGAAGACATCTTTGGTGGAATAATCAGGAAGAACAACCTGCACGACAACACTTCCGATAATCAACATCCACAAAGGAACTTGGACTTCTCCAGATCGATCTACCGTCATTCAGATTGACCATATTGCGATCGAGGCCAGACACGCTTCCAGCATTATGGATGTACGAACTTTTTTGAGGAGCTAACATCGACTCGGACCACTACCTCGTTGTAGCCAAGGTAGCACTTCGGATTTCCAGACCCAAGGCAAAACAGGGAGGTGCTGGGAGAATGTACAACGTCGAATGGCTACAATCGCCAGAGATTGCCAAATCCTTTTTCGACAGAGTTACAAGAAACCTCTCTCGAAGTTCTCTGCCACCAACACAATGTATCGAAAACC
Organism: Eupeodes corollae; assembly: GCF_945859685.1. Taxonomy (NCBI): domain Eukaryota; kingdom Metazoa; phylum Arthropoda; class Insecta; order Diptera; family Syrphidae; genus Eupeodes; species Eupeodes corollae. The sequence goes on along the minus strand of NC_079149.1, from coordinate 57,507,222 downwards.
AGTGGCAACAGTGCCATGATGCAATCAGAGAAGCCGCCTCTGATGTCCTGGGTTTCAAACAGCCACCTACAAGAAACCCCTGGTTTGATGAGGAATGTCGGCAGGCAAATGCAGCCAAACAACAGGCACGCAAAGCGGCGCTGCATAAAAGGACGAGAGCTGCTCGTGAGCTCTATGAGCAGAAGAGGCGAGAGGAACACCGACTTCTCAGAAGGAAAAAGAGAGGGAATGAGAAGCGTGCGGTCGAAGATGTTGAGAGGTATAAAAGCAGGAATGAGGTTCGAAAGTTTTATGAACAGGTGAAACGAAGTTCACAGGTACACAAACCTAGAACCGAAGGCTGCAAAGACGAAAGTTGAAACATCATAGTGGAACCGCAGTTGATGCTGAGGATATGGAAGCACCAATACCGCAGACTGTTTAACGGCGGCGACAAACTGGATTCCGCTGTCAAGCAGGATGATCCATTCAACATAGACGACGAAATCCAACAATACCGTCCTCCTGACTTAGACGAGGTAAAGATTGCCATATCTAAACTGAAGTCTAATAAAGCCGCTGGAGCGGATGGCTCGAATACCGAGCTCTTTAAAGCAGCTGGAGATAAGTTGGGTAGGAGCATGCAGCAACTTATCTGAAGGATATGGTCGGTAGAAACCATGCTCGATGAATGGAAGCTTAGTATTGTTTGCCCGATCCTGAAAAAGAAGACCCTCTAAACTGCACCAACTATCGCCTATAAAATCTTCTCTGCTGTAATATGTGAACATCTAAAGCCCATCGTCAACAACGTGATAGGTCCTAATCAGTGTGGTTTTAGACCTGGAAAGTCCACAGTTGATCAAATATCCACATTACGGCAGATCCTGGAAAAAACCCAAGAACACCAAATCGACTTCTACCATCTTTTCATCGATTTTAAGGCCGCTTATGACAGCATCTACAGGGACGAGCTGTATAGAGCCATGTCTAGTTTTGGCATCCCTGCCAAACTCGTCCGTTTGTGCAGGATGACCATGGAGAATTCACGCTGCTTCATAAAGGTTGGAAACAACTTAACAGAACCTTTCGATGTCAAAAAAGGTTTTAGACAAGGTGATGCGCTGTCATGTGATTTTCTTAACATCGTGCTTGAAAGAATAGTGCAGAGCTCACACGTCAACACTTGAGGCACTATCTTTCAAAAGTCCGTCCATTTACTGGCATACGCTGATGACATTGACATAATCGGAAGAACTCAGCGTGATGTCAATGGGGCTTTTGTGAGTATTGAGGCAGAGGCGGCAAAAATGGATTTAATGGTTAATGAGGGCAAAACAAAGTACATGCTGTCGTCTAGAAAGGACATACAACACCGACGTCTTGATCAAAATGTCACAATCGACAGACGTAACTTTGAGGTAGTGAAGGACTTCGTCTACCTAGGCTCCGCTGTAAACGCAGAAAACAACACCAGCGCTGAGATCAAACGCAGAATAACTCTTGCTAACCGCTGTTTCTTTGGACTAAGAAAGCAATTGAGTGGTAAAGTCCTCTCTCGAGGGAATAAAGTGTTGCTATATAAGACCCTTATCATCCCCGTCCTGCTATAAGGTGCAGAAGCATGGACCATGATAAAAGCGGATGAAAGTACCTTGGGTCGCTTCGAGAGAAAAGTTCTTCGTGTGATTTACGGTCCCTTATGCATCGAAGGGGTGATGAGGAGAAGATGAGACGACGAGCTGTACGGGCTGTACAGCGAAGTAAACTTAGCCAGAAGGGTAAAAGTCCACCGTTTATAATATGGGTGGGTTACGTAGAGCGCATGGAAACCTATGCTCCGGTCCGGAAAGGCTTCGAATCCGCACCCACAGGACAGCGCAGTAGAGGAAGACCGCGGATCAGGTGGCGCACAAGTGGAAGGTGACCTCACCCAACTTGGAGCGCGAAACTGGAGACATCTAGCTAGGGACCTGGCTCGATGGAGAAGTTTGTTGGGTGAGGCCCTAGTTCACACAGGACTGTAGCGCCACCTTAAGTAAGTGAGTAAGTTTATAAGATAGATATTTGTATGTTGTAGAGTACTAATGTTTAGGATATCTTTTCCATTCACAATATCCTTAGAACCAACATATAAATATAATATATATCGACTTTCGATACTGTTCTCAACTAGAGACTTAGCAAAGTTTTATAAATTAGACTGGTTAAAAATATTATAAAGAAAAGACGTTGTCTTGTTCAAATTTGTACTTAGAATGATCTTTAATTTTATCATATGACCTAGTGTACAATCATACAATCCATTAATTTTCTTATATAATCTTGACATTCAAATGACATTTTTCATCTTATTTAACAATTTGTGGAACGTATTTATTATTATTAAAAAATGAACTAAATGAATTTAAAAACAAATGAATGTTCAAATATTTAAAGTTGTGCTTGCATTTGCACGAATTATTTACATTCGCACAGATACATTTTCATAACAATGTAGTTTACCAAAAGGACTTAAAAAAAGTTTTGAAGTATGTTTCATACTTCAAAAATTTTAACTATCCTAAATATTTCAAAAATTTAAACATTCACACTAACAATATATTTTATAATGAGGTTATGTTTTATTATGTTGTTCAAATCGTTTTATGTTACAATACAAATTTTGAGATTTTTCGAAAATGGTCACGGGAGCGAAATACCTGCCTCATTTTAAATAACTAAGACAAATACTTTATTGGTGCAGTTGATTGATTTTGTTTTGCTTTTCAGTAACATGTTGTATCTAAGTGGTACTTTGTTAGATCTCCTTTTGCTTCTATTACGGCTGCACATCAGCGAGATATTTAATGGAATAGGTTTTTCCATGTGGATGCATGTCTCGTGTTCTAGGCCCGGATAAGTAGTTTTTTACTTCAACTGACTTAGCTTCTTTGCAACCTTAGGTTTTATTATAGACCAAATATTCTCAATTGGATTGAGATCTGGACTGTAGGGAGGACAACTTAATATACATCGATATTATTTTCTTGGAAGTACTTTTTAACCTTAGAAATATAAAACATCCAGATATTATTTTAAGTCATAGAAGTTTTAGCTTTTCTTGATGCTTAATATAAGTCGGTCATGGTAAAAATATAAATAAGTTCATACTTACAATTTGAAGGCTGTATGACAAGGAGGGAAACTGCAAGTATCCCCAAAAAGATTTAGCACTATTGGCTATAATTTTTTTTTATAATAAGCACACACTCAAGGGCACTAATACCCTTACTATGCAGAGACACCGTGTGGGCACTAGGAAGAGGAGAGAGGGTTTTAAAGGAGTTGATTTTGAATTCCTTAATATTGCAATGACTAGGAAAGACAGAGTGTGGTAAAGCATTCCATATTCGCGTAGTACGGCTAAAGAACGAATCTCTCTATGTTACAGTACGACCGAAGTTGGGCTCGAGGGTATATTGATGAGCATTCCTAGAAGCGCGAGTATTATGGTTGAACTGTTCAAGGGGAGAAATGCAACTAGTTTTCCAGAATTCGATGGTTAACTTTTGCATTGACATCTTCAGAGAAGCATCTCCACACCATCATACCTACAGTTTTGGGGAGGGAGGGGCATCCGCAAAATGCAATCAGAGTTTAGTCTTTCTTTAGGTTCACTTTGCCAACAGCCCACAGCTATAGTTTGTTTTACTCTTTTTGGAAAATTTGGTTTAAGTAGCGGCTTGAGTGCTCTAAGTCCATCTTTCACAAACCTTTATCTCACTGAGCTTGAGGAAATTAATTAGTCTTTAGCTCGACACGGATAATTTTTAATGTCCACCGCTGCCGACTTCTGTACAACAACAAAAAACGATTTTAAACTGGGTTCGTTTTTTTTTGGCTTCCCTGAGCCTTTTTTCCTGCTAGTAGTCCCGGTCTCACAATATTTGTTCAAATTCCATGCCACAGTTTGTTTAGCAATATTCAATATCTTAGACATTTCACGTGCTGTCAAATTGAGACGTGACAGGCACAAAATATTGGTTTTATGTTCGGAACTGATTTTTAGAATTTTTTCTACAAAATCACTTTGGTTAGTATTGGACTACTTTCACGAGCCAAATTCAGCTCTTATGGATAAAAAACTTCAAACTTTTTACCGTGTTTCAATAAATGACGAGCGAAAATTCAATTTCAAGGATTTTTATAATTTTCCACATGTTTGTAGACAAGCCAAAGATACACAAAGCTACTGTGAAACAGGAAGGAGGTAACATGATATTGTGGGTTTGTTTTTCAGAGCATAGAATGGGACCGATTCACCAAAAAGATGGTACAATGGGTCATTTTATGTTCTGTGACATTTTTCAAAATATAATGAGGATCATTTGCCTCTGAAACGCATATTTCAACAGGACAACAACCCAAAGCACACGTCTAATATGATTAAGGGATATTTCAAGAAAACTAAATTGACGTGTTAAAATGGCCAGCACAGTCCCCAGATCTAAACCCCATAGAAAATCTATGAAAAATTATAAATCGATGAATTGTATTAAGGATTAATTGCAAAAATGAGATTGGTCTGTTTGATTAAAATAAAGTGGGAAAGTATACGAAGATGTTTTCAAGTAATTGAAAACAAAGTATTCTTTATACCATATACTAGCAATATAAAACTAAACTAAATATATGTATTTCTTGAAAATTGCTTTTGTTTTGACCAGCCTAATATTGACCAATTTGTACTAATTGAGTTATAATTAATGAATTATTACAAAAACAACTAAATTGTATTTTCCATTACAAACAAAAATATACAAAAATTTACTTCTTAATTGGTTTTTTAATAATTTAAGTACCGGGTCAGTTAAATTTGCTTTTGTTTTGACCAACACTGCACATAAATAAAATACCTCAACAAAACTATGCAAACAAATTTTCAGTTCAAACATTTTATGAACAAAAAAGGATATTACCTTCAGAATATTTGTATACTTAACGGAGCAAGACGTTCTCAATATTTCGAAATTTTTTACAAACTTCTTATTTCTTGATTTTAATCATAAATAAAGCTTCCAAAAGTACCACTCAGAATTAGTAAATTATTGATTTTCGACTAAAATATATTGAGAAAAATATTAAGATATTAACTTAAAAATAATTTTATTTTACACAAAACACTGTTGTTAACATTAGATACAGTAAAAAAACAACTGAATTGTTCTAAGTTCGCAACTCAACATAATGTTAACCATTATTTTAAGTTCCAAACAAGATAGACATTAGAACTAAAAAAACACTTTAGTTATTCAAAATATATTACATTACAAATAAAGAATCCCTTGTTTTTTAATTTAAGATGAAATTAAATTATAAATATATAATTGATAGCCCTATTACTTCCCTTATCCGGGCGTCTATATGATAACAAATAACAAAGGGCGCTTTCTGAAGGGACGCACAGACACATAAAACAGCGGAAATGATACAAATAAAAAGGACCCCAAAAATCCCGGAAAATAAAACTGTATAAATAAAATATCAAAAATGAAAAAAAAATTCTAGAATACTTTACCACAAGGGGTTCCAATGGCATATTCACTGATGTTGTAACGTCCACTTTGGTTATTATTCTCTATATACTAAGTCATCAATCAAAGTTAGAAAGGTACAATATTTAAACTGGACCAAAAGACCCTAAATTTAAAAAAAATATAAAACTCATCCTTCAAAAAACCTAAAAGAAAGAAAAAACAAAAGTCAGCCAGGAAAGAACCAGATGCTGGCTAAAAATAATTTCTTAAAAGAAATAAAAAAATGCCAATTCACGTCCTAAGAACAAAAGTTTAAAATGAATCAAAACTTTAAGTATCTATATGGCAATGGCATTAAAAAATACTAAGTACATTTTATGCAAAGTCATACTCCAAAGACTGTCGTATAAAGGAAGGAAAAAATCTTTTCTGAAATGCCTACGATGACGATGAATTATATACCTTGACTTCCATATTGCCAAACCGAAGAGCAAAAGAGCATATTTGTGGCATAAAAAGCCATTTCCTAAAGCATTCAACAAACAAGAAAAGTAATTTTCAATAGAAACACAAGAATGCAACCGGGATCTCTGCCTCATCTTCATCTTCATCCCTAACCACATCCTAAAGCCTCTTCTTTTGCCTCCATCAAAATATTGCCTCTTTAGGAAAGATATACTTCAGACGGCCATTTAATATCCCATTTTTAGTCCTTAACTGTTTGTATAGACAATTTTAAGCTTCTCCGTCATTTATTTCATGATGTGTATCTTTCTTGTATGCTATTCATCTAAGACTTCACTTATAGCTGAGTCAATAGCTTAGGGAGAAGTTTAAAAATAAAAACGGAGAATGAAGCAGCAGCAATAATAAAAGAAATAAAATTCTTCTGGTTCTTGCTGATGCATAGCACTGCCATCCAGCCATCCAGTCATATCACCATCAGAGATGAGGATTAAATTAAACAGCTCAAAAAAAGAGAAGAATTGTAATAAGAAAACCTCTTGGGAAAAGCCAAAGGATTAAAATAAAGTTCCATTATAATCAGTAATTCCAGATTCTAGTGTTCCAGGAACATATAAAATAAAATAAGAACATTTTTTTGAAGTATAGCATTTTTCTCTGGATTCAATACTGCAATAGAAAAATGACGTATGTCAATTTTAAATTTTCTGTTTTCCAAAATTCCCTAACAACACGACCAAAACAACTTGAAATTAAAAAAATGTTTGAAACAGGTGCTTTATTCAAAGGAATTTGGATTTTTGGGTTGATACTACTTTTTATGTGTTCACTATTTTGACAGTTGTCAATTTCTTGTATTTTATAATAACTCACTGAAAAAGCCTGACAGCTTCTTCAGCCCAATCTCTTGAGCTACTGATGAAGACGCACTTTCCGGGTTGCGAGAGTGATAACCCCGAATCGCTTGAAACCACAGAGCTAAACGTAGCTCATGTGGAGCAAGTCAATTCCGTTATAACCAGAGAAAATATTTTGTGGACCATCAATACTTTTTCTCCATATAAATCCCAAGGCATGGATGGCATACTGCCAGTTATGCTTCAAAAGTTGCATGATGTGGCACATCCGTCATCCATGGCTGGAACAAATTTTCAAAGGATGTCTCCTTCTCAAACATGTGCCCATGTCGTGGAGACAGGTCAAAGTAGTTTTTATCCCGAAAGTGGGTAGGCGAGGTCACGAATCCACGAAGGATTTCAGACCGATAAACTTAACATCTTCTGTGCTTTAAACCTTGGAGGGCATTCTTGATTACCATGTTAGAGAAATCCTAGTTGGACGACCTCTCGAAAGCTCTCAGCATGCTTATCTTAAGGGCGAATCTACGGAGACTGCCCTCCATGAGGTAGTGCGTACTGTAGAACAAACAATCCATTGTAAAGAATTTACTCTTCATAGAAGAATCGCTTGTTAAGTTCGGTGTAGAAGACTTCATTCGAGAATGGATTATTTCCATGCTCAGTGGTAGGAAGATTCAAGCCTCTCTAGGCAATACAATCGCAACAAAACACGTGAGTAGGGGAACACCCCAGGATGGTGTTCTTTCGCCTCTTCTATAGTACCGCCCTTAACGCTACCTCGACTCAACGGTCAAATCATATCATTGTCTTCCAGTGCAAAATATTTGGGAGTTATACTCGACCCTAAACTAAACTGGAAACTAAATATTGAAGTACGGGTTAAGAAGGCATGTGTTGCCTTCTACGCCTGCAGCAAAACTTTCGGCAAAAAGTGGGGACTTCAGTCGAAGATGATTTTATAGACGTACACAGCCGTAGTACGCACAATTCCAACATATGGTTCGATTGTGTAGTGGCCTGCTCTTAGCAAAGCCTATAATATTGTTAAGCTAAAGAAGGTTCAGAGAAAAGCTTGCGTGGGCACCACAGGGGCCCAACGACGCCTTAATTGTTATTTTGTATCTTCTACCAATCGACCTTTTTATTAAATACATAGTTTCCTGCAGCGCTATTAGGGTGAAGGAATCAAGCAGCTGGTTCTCATAACCTTATGGTCACAGCAACACAACGAAATTGATGCCCTCAGATATTATCTCGGTAGATAATGACTATTGCACTCCTACTTGGAGCCTTAGTAAAGTTTTTAAGGTTTTTTTCCCATCCAGAGAGGATTGGAAGGATGACATCGTGTATAGGTTTCGACACAACCATCTTTACTGAACTCTCAAAGATGGAGTGTAGCCAAATGCTTTAGGCTTTCTGACTTTGCTAGCGTTTTTCAGGCTGAACTGCTGGCAATAAGGGAAGCATGTAATATGCTTAAACAAAACCCAAACCAAAACCGAAATGTGGCTATCTTTACAGAAAGTCAGGCAGCTGTCAAAGCCATTAACTCGGCCATATCCTCATCTAAATTGGTCCAGCAATGTCGCGATGAGCTTGCGAACCTAAATATTAACCTCGGTGTCACCCTGATCTGGGTTCCGATCCATAGTGGTATCGTGGGAAATGAACGAACTGACGAGCTAGCCAGGCAAGGATCGGCACTTGATAGCTCACTTGCGGAAATGGTGAACGTTCCTCTTGGTGCTATGAAGGGTAAAATCTTTTCCATCTACCAAACTGAATCAAACCGAAGGTGGATCAATTTACCCAACTGCATTATATCTAGGAAGATAAGGCCCACTTATAACAAAACCCGTACAAACGATCTTCTATGCAGGCCAAGGCAAGACATAGCCAGGATTGTTGCGGTTTGTACCGGACATTGGCCTATAGGAGTTCATGCGGAGAAGTTGGGTATCTCCTACAACACCTTTTGCCGTAGTTGTAGTGACCAAAGAGAAAGTGAAACGATTATCCATTTCCTCTGCAAATGTCCTGCTTTGGCAAACACTAGAATGAAATACTTTAGAAAAGCATTCTTTCACGAACTTGATGAACTATCTGAGACAAAGATTAGAGACTCAATCTTTTTTCTCAATGCGACAAAATGGCTCTAACATAATCGCTATGAAGCTTCTCTATCAATCTATCCCTTTCAATCAAAGGTCAAACGAGTTTTTGGTATCAAAACGGCGAGCTAATTGGATCTCAGGCTAGGTTGCCTTGAGATCGCCATTTTTACCTACCTAACATAACTCACTGATATTCAAGAATTCAACGATTACTAAATTATGATTAAAAATTCATCGTTATCTTCAGTCATCGTCGATATAATAGTCAAAATGACTAATTTAAGATACAATTAAACAGTTAATTTCAAGTTCTAACTTTTGAAAACACTCTTAAACTACAATAACAGAAAGTGACAGCTCAAGGGTAGTCGTAACAGAAACATGTTGAAGTTAACCACACTAAAATTGAGCATGGATCTAGGTTTGACAGAATTGAAAAAAATCAATTTTTTGGAATTCCGTAAGAAAGTTTATTGTAAACTTCAATTTTCAATGCTCGATGAATATAGAAATACATTCAGTGTAACCATTCAATAATGTAGGTACTTACATTTTTGAAAACCGAACAATATAAAAGTTATTAACGCAAGGTGGCTCCGTATAGTCCTGTGTGAATTTGAGCCTCATTCAATTAACTTCTTCATCTAGCTTTGTCAATAACAAGATGTCTCTGATTGCGCACTTCAAGTTAGGAAAGGTCAATTTCCACATGCGTGACGACCTCTTCTAATGCGCTGTGTAATGAGGTTGGATTTGAAGACTTTGCGGGCCGGAACATTGGTCTCCATATATGCGCTCTACGTGAATCAACCATCTCATTCATTAAACCTTTATCCTTCGTATTTCCATCTTTTCCTTCATTAACCTTCTATGCATATGGGACCGTAGATCACACAAAGAATTATTCCCTGGAAACGACCCAAGGTGCCTTCATCTGCTTTTATCATAGTCCATGCAACTCATGAATATAACTGTTTATTTATTCCTCATTTAGCTTACAAAGTATGGTTTAGTAGATCATTACAAAATGTCCTTAAAATAATATCCTTTATTTTCCATTCTTAAGAAAGATGAACATATTAAAAAGAAAATACCGCAGAATGGGAAAAAGAGTAAAGACCATCATCCAAAGATCACATACTTATATATATAAGTCATCTAGCAAGCAGCAAAACGCTGCTGCCCCATACCTAAAGCATACAGAGCAGAGTCACGTCCGCTCAATAAACACTAATTAAGCTTTCTGACTAATGGCAACTAAAGTTGGTCGTTTCATTGAGTTTGAGTTGGTTTGTGTAAGCATTGTAGCATAGTGGTTGGTTTGGTTGTCGTCCTGGGATGGTTTGGTATATATCTCTGTTATCTGGTGCCATGATGGTGGTGGAGGAATTGGTGTGACTGTGACCTTAGAGCATTTTATTTCTTGTTTATCCCTTGATTGAATTCCAAAACACTTAAAGGAGTTCTTTTAAAAACAACAAACAAACAAACCAAAACTTTCGTTTTGTCTTGTTTCTTTCGGTTTGGATATATAAATTTGACTCGCATAGAATTGCTCCCAGGGATGCTCTTTGATCACATTTCGCACTTGCATGACTTCGATGTTTTTGTTTACACAATAACGATACCTCCCTTGGGCCTCGGAGGGCGAATGAGTCAAGGATAAAACTTTATCTTGAATTTCAATTGAATGAAATGGCAAAAGGATATATTCTTATCTCGTGGGTTTTATTTTTGTTATTGTTTCTCGTCCTCGCACTTTTCTTCCCAATCCCAATTAATTAGAACCACGGAGGGAGAATCTTCATTTTATCTTTACCTATGTCTATATAAGTCTATGTCATGCCTTAAACATCATTTGTGGCTAATTGCAAAGCTTTTCTGTGTGCGCTTTGATGTCTGCCACTGCCATTTACGCCATACCTAAATATCTTAGTGTACAAGTATAGATATGATACATAGATAGTGACTATAATCGGATTTCATTGCTAATTTGTTTGAATGCATTTAAATATCTTTCATGTTGCAATATCATTGTTGATACGAGGAATCAATGGAGAGATTAGTTTTAACGAACATATTATGTTTTATGCTTGTATAGACATAAATGTTCACATTAAGTCCTCCGTATACATCCTTGATGGTTAAGATGTTTCAACATATATAAAGCAAAAGTTTAAGTCTACGCAATGATGGTTTCACTCTAAATCTCTACTTTACTTCAAGATATAGTTTTAGGTATATGGAAATATGTGCTCAAGAGAAGACAAGGAGCTTAGAATATTGTACTTAATTGACCTTAATGTTACCCTTAGTTATGTTAACTAAACCTACCTAGCAAATTACTTCTAAATCATTATGCGAACATGGCCTGGAGTCTTTTTCCATTGGCTACAAATACATAGTTAAGGTATACCTAATATTTGAATGAAATATTTGTTAGTAATGAATAGTCGTTCAAGTACAGGGATCTATGGAGTTGACGAAGAGGTGAAAATATTAAAATAACTTTATTGAATAGTGGTGAGATAATGTTTGGGGAAAACAGTTCAAAAAATGTATTTTTAAACTACAAAATTGCCGGTTTGGGTTCCTTATGGCTCGAGTGGTGTATGACTTCACCTTAAATTCAATTTCTGTTTTATAAAATTTGCAATTAAAAATTAAAAAAAAAAAATGTTTTCTGCGCAGTTTTCTGTTAATTTTGATTTACCGAATAGTGCCCTGACTCCTCCTGCACTTGAGCAGCGTAACCGATTTAAAACGAGGCTACTATATAATACTTTCGATTTGTCCTACTCTATAGTTGTTTTTTCTAGTAAATAGAAAACAGCAAATGTCCAGCATGTCACTTAAAAAAAAGTCCATTTGAGCTTGCATGGGCTAGGTTCTTTCCAAGGGCATGAAGTGGCTGATTAATTTTCAAAAATATCTTGGGGCACGAAATTTCCTATATGAAATTATGGGCCTCGTAACAATAGCTCCCTAGTAATCTCATAGGTAGTACCCGTGGGATAATGGTTAGTGCATTGGACTATCATACCCGAGGTCTTAGGTTCAATCCCTGCCTGTGCTATCTTAAGTTTTTCTTCACGGGTGCTGTCTCTTGCGAGGAATTTACAAATTTTCCAAGAGTAATTCTTGACTTAAAAAGTGCTTTCTAATAAGCCATTCAGTCCCTGTTGAAGAACGTTATATTTTTGCACTTGATAGGGATTTGTAAAAAGTAATTTTATGCGTCTATATTTATCTGACAGTTTCAAGTCACAAGACTTAACAATTGAGCAGCGATGCATTTCTAAGAAACGATGTTAAACCGCTCATAACAAAGGCCATAGGTCTCAATTTGAACTGAATTGGATTACATGATGGAACAATCAAAATTAAGCTCCAATACTCTCAGGCAGCATTAGAAATTCAGCGCGACCCCTGCGAAGACATTATTACCATTAATTTAAGGAGAGCCACCGATGTCGTGCGATCTTACAGCATCCTTCATATAGATAGTTAATTAAAACTGATACTATACCTCCATCAAAGAATAAAGTTCTTGCTATCGAAATTAAAAGTATTTTGTCAAACTCTAAGTATTGTTGTTAAAAAAAGATGGGGACCGAGCTAGATGGAGAAGTTTTTTGGGTGGTCCCAAGTTCACACAAGATTGTAGCACCACCTTAAGTAAATAAGTAAGCTTGAGGAAAATTCTGCAATGATCTCGAATTATTCGCTAAAAAGGACTATTTTTTTTATTTAGTACGTCACGCACAAATTGTAACTGGCTTTCTTCTCATCAAATAAAATAAAATTTCGAAACTTTGGACTAGGGTTTGTTCTGTATTCATACGATGAATATACTCAAAAATTAAAGACGTATCAACAATCCGCTTCTCTACTGGAGTTTGGATTTTATAGCAAAGAATTTGGGCGAAAATTCATATTTTCTAGTGAGGAACATTTTCATCTCAGTGGCTATGTTAACCGATTTGTTCTTTACTGAAATTAAAGGCATGTTTTTTGGTAACTTCTAGTTCCGGCTCGCAATATTTCACAGCCTATGATGCCACTATCGATCTTTTGCATCTCAAATCGTGTTATCAACTGCTTTGGGATGTCAATTGAAACAACCTTCAGAGCTGCAAATTGAACCTTTTATAGTATTTGATGGGGAACCTTGAAGGGCCGGTGGTATGCAAACAATCCGGAAGCAGTTCAAGCACTCACAATTTTTCAAAACCAAATCAATGATTTTATGATCACCGCACCTATCTTACCTATTTTCTTCAAGGTATGCCTTAATTTTTCATTGAATACAAAATTTTCGTCTTAAAACGTTTTCATTGAAGTCCTTAACTTTAATTAAATTCCAACTTTTCAAAGGAATATTATAAACGTATTTAAATAAACATTATAAAATGAGATACACTAAAACCACAAACTTATATTTTAAAGCAATTTGTTTGTTAAAAAATATTGCCTCCCACCACAAATCAATAGTTCGCCACAAAGTCACACTTAATATTAGGTATAAATACTATCAATACAAAGTATCAAAGGACTCTTCACCAACACCACCACCGCCGCCGCACATACTTCACGAATCAACCCATATTTTTTCACTTCCCTCATTCAAATCCCATTCATAGTTATAAAGTGAATCGCGGCCAACCAAATAACCACTTTACAATTTCTATACAAAACCAAAGTAAAGAAGTCCTGGCTTTTCAATTCAACAACGTTCCAATAAAGAGTATAGAAAAAAGAAAGAAAGAAAAAACAATCTATATAAAAAACTACCCAGAGATAAGAGTTCTACACTTCAACTCAACCCAATATGAGAGAGTATCTCGATCTCGATGATTTCTGAAGCAATTGCCTGGCGTCCTTGAGGATGTGCCTCCGTCACTTTTGGCCGTCATGATGTTTACACAAAAACAACTCAATATCAAATGTTTTCCTTTTTTTCCTTTTATATTTTCAAAAGATTCATTCAACACCTCGGGTTATTTGTGACCTTTTCTTGGAGATAAAATATTGTATCTCTATACACCTAAATTTTGTTTCTTTTTCAAATTTCATCCTTTCAAAAATATGTATCTTCAATGTATATATAACAAATAAAAAATATATAATAAAATATAACCTCGGTCGTTTTTGGTATATATTCCGTTTTCAATCTTGCACAAAATTGATGGCAAGACACGATTGCTTTACTAAACAACTTTAAAAGGTTTATATAAGTCGTGGGTTGTTTGCTGATGCCTTTATGCAAATTAAATAACTTTATTGTTAATTGATTTACGAGAATATATAAAATAGAATAGAATAGAAAATCCAAACAAAAAAAAAACGAAGGAATTTGTATATCTTGACACAAACTTTTCCTATGCCTAAGCCTTTCTCTAAATTATTTTCACTCAAGGGGCCTCAAGCAGATGATCACACATATTTGTAGAAGAAACCCCTTTAATATATTTTAGAAAGCTATTAATGTATGTATGGGACTCCCTTTCAAATATGTATCTACATCTATTTGGATAAGATAAAATTTATTCAACTTCTTCCAGAGCCTCCCTAATTTTGGAAAGAAGACCGAAAACAGAATTTAAGGAAAGGCTTAATGTTTTTTTTTTTATGTGCGTTTACTTTATAGAATTTATTGGAGTTAATTTTGTTTTTATTCATTTAAAATAATCCGTAAACGATGGTTGGAAAAAGTATTGACCTTGCATTGGGTCATCCAGAGAACTAGTAATTGTAAAGCTTACTTGATATATATATCTAGTAGGTATATTTTTAACTTGTAATCGGTCCGATTTGTCGTATTGAAGATTTTGACATTCCTTGACGAAAGTTCTAAATTCACGGTTTTTCAAGATGTGATGGAAGGGTTTTGTAAAAATATAAATTTAAAAAAAAATTGTGACAAAATTTAACTGACCCCAAATATCACACGAATCAATTATAATATTGGCTTCAATTTTATTTTGTACACATGAGAAATTTGATAAAAAAAATAAATTTTTGACTTCGAATATAATATTTTAATATGTGATTAAATTTTTCCAAAAAAACTTAATCGAGCGTTTTTTACGAATAGTTAAAAGCTTAAGAAAAAAACTAATAAGAATTGGTAAACATTAATTAAATAGTGAAATATTTACAAAACAAGGAAATATATTGACTAAAAATGTATATCATTTTTTCAAAATGTTAAGTACTTATATCCATTTACCTATCGACAGCTTTAAACTTCGCAAAGGAAGTTATTGCAATCGATCTGATTTGACGAATAGAAAATGTTGATTGAAATAAAATATTTTTAGAGAGTGTCTGTGCGTGAGTCTCCGTAGATTCGAACGTTCGGGAGGCATATTTCGTCGTCCATATCTCAATGGCCAGTAAAGATATAGACTTCAAAAATTAAACAGATAATAATGCGAAAAGATTCTGAAAGGACTCTCAAAAAAATTGAGTGTGTGTTTAAAATAAGGGGAATATTTTGGTTAATCCAAAATATCTCACTAACCAATAACGCTAGCGACTTGAAATAAACATTCATTTTATAACATATATTGTGACGGATAATAAACCAGTATATTTTTGACATTTATGACATATTTCGGATTTCCAGACCCAAGGCAAGACAGGGAGGTGCTGGGAGAAGATACAACGTCGAACGGCTACAATCGCTAGAGATCGCCAAATCCTTTTCCGACCGAGTTACAAGTAACCTCTCTCGAAGTTCTCTGCCGCCAACACAATGTATCGAAAACCAGTGGCAACATTGCCAAGATGCAATCAGAGAAGCCGCCTCTGATGTGCTAGGTTTCAAACAGCCACCTACAAGGAACCCCTGGTTTGATGAGGAATGTCGGCAGGCAAATGCAGCCAAACAACAGGCACGCAAAGCGGCGCTGCATAAAAGGACGAGACCTGCTCATGAGCTCTATGAGCAGAAGAGGCGAGAGGAACGATGACTTCTCAGAAGGAAAAAGAGAGATCATGAGAAGCGTGCGGTCGAAGATGTTAAAAGGTATAAAAGCAGGAATGAAACGAAATTCACAGGTACATAAACCTAGAACCGAAGGCTGCAAAGACGAAAGTGGAAACATCATAGTGGAACCGCAGTCAATGCTGAGGATATGGAAGGACCACTTCTGCAGACTGTATAACGGCGATGAAGAACTGAATTCCGCTGTCAGGCAGGATGACCCATTCGATATAGACGACGAAAGCCAACAATCCTGTCCTCCCGACTAAGACGAAGTAAAGATTGCCATATCTAAGTTAAAGTCTAATAAAGCCGCTGGAGCAGATGGCTTGAATGCCGAGCTCTTTAAAGCAGCTGGAGATAAGCTGGTTAGGAGCATGCACCAACTTATCTGTAGGATATGGTCGGAAGAAATCATGCCCGATGAATGGAACCTCAGTATTGTTTGCCCGATCCTGAAAAAAGAAGACCCTCTAAACTGCACCAACTATAGAGGAATAAGTCTACTTAACATCGCCTATAAAATCTTCTCTGCCGTAATATGTGAACGTCTAAGGCCCATCGTCAACAAACTGATAGGTCCTTATCAGTGTGGTTTTAGACCAGGAAAGTCCACAGTTGATCAAATATTCACATTACGACAGATCCTGGAAAAAACCCAAGAACACAAAATCGACACCCACCATCTTTTCATCGATTTCAAGGCCGCATATGACAGCATCTACAGGGACGAGCTGTATAGAGCCATGTCTAGTTTTGGCATCCCTGCCAAACTCATCCGTTTATGCAGGATGACCATGGAGAATTCACGCTGCTCCATAAAGGTTGGAAACAACTTAACAGAACCTTTTGATGTCAAAAAAGGCTTTAGACAAGGTGATGCGCTGTCATGCGATTTTTTTAACATCGTGCTTGAAAGAATAGGGCAGAGCTCACACGTCAACGTTAGAGACACTATCTTTCAAAAGTCTGTCCAATTACTGGCATATGCTGATGACATTGACATAATAGGAAGAACTCAGCGTGATGTCAATGGGGCTTTTGTGAGTATTGAGGCAGAAGCGGCAAAAATGTGTTTAACGGTTAATGAGGGCAAAACAAAGTACATGCTGTCGTCTAGAAAGGACATACAACACCGACGTTTTGGTCAAAATGTCACAATCGACAGACGTAACTTTGAGGTAGTCAAGGCCTTTGTCTACCTAGGCTCCGCTTTAAACGCAGAAAACAACACCAGCGCTGGGATCAAACGCAGAATAACTCTTGCTAACCGGTGTTTCTTTGGACTAAGAAAGCAATTGAGTGGTAAAGTCCTCTCTCGAGGGACCAAAGTGTTGCTATATAAGACCCTTATCATCCCCGTCCTGCTATACGGTGCAGAAGCATGGACCATGACAAAAGCGGATGAAAGCACCTTGGGTCGCTTCGAGAGAAAAGTTCTTCGTGTGATCTACGGTCCCGTATGCATCGAAGGGGAGTGGAGGAGAAGATGGAACGACGAACTGTACGTGCTGTACAGCGACGTAGACTTAACCAGAAGAGTAAAAGTCCAACGACTAAGATGGCTGGGTCACGTAGAGCGCATGGAAACCAATGCTCCGGCCCGGAAAGTCTTCGAATACGCACCCACAGGACAGCGCAGTAGAGGAAGACCGCGGATCAGGTGGCGCGCACAAGTGGAAGGTGACCTCACCCAACTTGGAGGGCGAAACTGGAGACATCTAGCTAGGGACCGAGCTAGATGGAGAAGTTTGTTGGGTGAGGCCCTAGTTCACACAGGACTGTAGCGCCACCTTAAGTAAGTAAGTATATTTTTGACAAGAAATTTAAGAAGCAGTTTTTTTTATAAATAAAACAAAACTCAAATATTTTACGAAAAAAAAAATCATTTCATCTTCCAACTAATTTTTTGCAACGAAGAATAACGTTTTTGACATCTGCTGAAATAAAAAAAAACGAATTTTTTTTTTTTTTTTACAAAAAAATAAAAAACCTAAAACTAAAAGTTGAAGATTATTAAACTGACAGTCATTTTAAGAAAATTGGAAAACATTACTAAAAGTTGGTAAAAATTGATTTTTGACTCTAATGTCTTTTTAAAAATTTCGAACTAAATTCATCTTATAGAAAATATTGTTTTCAGCAAAATTTTTATAAAAATCTGTTTTGCCTTAAAAATTATAATTTACAAAAAATAGTATACGAATCTCGGCATCTCTTGGATAACTTAAAAACAATTTCATATTTTCATTGTTTGAAATTTGTATTTAATTTTTTTAGAAGAAATCAACTGACAACTTTTTCAAAACATGAAAATATAGCCCCTTTTGGGAAGTCTGCCATGATTATGGTAGTCGGTTCAGCGGTTATTCCAATTTCAAAAAGACGGGAATACAAGGCATACACTCGCTAAGATTTAAGGCCTTATTACATTAAAAGTTTTCTAGTTGTGTTTTGTCGAATGGAATAAGTCAAGTATTATAGAAACTATTTAGCGATTTTTATAAAATTTTCTTAGTTTTTTTTCTGAACTCGGTTTCTTATTTGATACAAAAATAAAACCTATAGAGCCGTTATTTGTACATTTATTTAGAAACTAATGAACCGATCTTCTTAATTTGTATCTGAAAAATCTTGTGCATTGTTTCAATAATAATTTATTGTAAAAATGTCTGAGTTAAAAAAAAAATACGTAAGTATTTTTTACAAAATTTGATATTTCAGAATGGGTCAACATTGCTAATGTAATACGTACATTTATATTATTTTAATAACTGAATTTCAAAAATATTTCTTAATTGAATTGAATTTTAGTTTAAGGGTTACTTGAATGCATGGCATATTAAAAACCAATAATATAAAAAGTTTAAACAATGGCTGTATGACGTTAAAAAAAAATTAAGTGGCGCAACAGTCCTTTGAGAACTAGAGGCTAGTGACTTACAAATCTCAACCATTCCTGTGTGCGAGTAATGTTGTCAGAGACGGACAACATTCGTTAACGTTTAACTACTGTTTAAACCGAATCCGAACGGATAGTTTGAGAAAGCACTTTTCATGATAAGAATTACTCTTGGAGGATTTTAGATGGCAGGGTTTGATCCGAGGACTTTTGGCATGACACGCACTAACCATCACGCCACCCGTGCCGTCAAGAAGTATTTTTATTTAAAAAGTGTGTAACAAAAATAAAGAACCAGGAACAATTACTTAAACCATTAAATTCAAGGCCGTCGCAAAAACAACCCTCCTAGATTTTTATTGAGTAGCTGCAAAAGGCTAAGACAGCAATAAAAATCACTTGGAAGAGTTTCTAAAGTAACATCAATATATCGCATAGCAGTAACGAGAAGATTTTTTAGTTAGTATCGGAGAAGATACTTCTGTACGGTCCCCGAATTTGAAGAGGTAAAAACTTTGACGCCATTAAAAACTCATCATTTATTTTGTGAAAATAATATTTCAGCTTCCATTAAGCAGTCCTCACTACGTTATCATGCACGAAGAAGTAGTCTCGTCTCATAAAACCACGCTTTAAGCGGAATATTTGCTTTAAGTTCCGACTATGCCTGTATTTTGGTTGGTTAAAAAAGTAGTCCTTCAAACTATTCAAAACCGTAGAAGTTTTTATGCAGAATGGTATAATTGACGAAAAGATGTAATATTGTAATATGACATAAGTTTTGGATAGTGGTGATGTAACAGCTACTAAAACTAATTTGTATGAAATTATCTCTTAGTTTGATGAACAGTGTTGAGCTGTGGACTATATTTTCTTCCGCACTCAATTTAAAAGTTGAAACTTTAAAATAAAATACAATTTTGAATGCGCCTTTTGGCTTGAAAACTGTATTAAAATCGGATATTTTACTAGAACATATAATTAGTCCATTGCAGACGTGGCTCCTCTGAAACTTTAAGTGAATGAAAACTTATCAATACAAAGAATTATGTGAGATAACCTAGATGAACCCGTTCGAATTTAAAAGAGAACAGCCAGTGAAAGACGTTTCTATCGTCTTTCACAGACGTCTTTGAAAGATTCCAAATAAAACAAAATTGTTCATGTTTTTAATCGCCGTATAAAACACAAGGATTTAATTCTAATCGTGCAATACATGATTGAGAATTAAACGTGAATTAAGACCAAACATTGAGCTGGTGTAATTGGTATAGAAATGGTTTAGTACGTTTCTACTTTTATAATTGCAACCATCAATAATATGTTTCGATTCTTAAAAATCATAAAGAATTCTCTCGAAACTGAAATACCAATCAATTGATCCTAAACATCGATATATAGAATATGTATTAAATGTTTTTGATTAACTTGAGTTTCAAATACTTTTCGCTTTAAAATTGATACTCTGTGAAATTTTGTACGTCAATCATACTTAAAGCTTTCTTCTCGAAGCCGAAGTTTATTTTATCATTTCATCACAAGAACACTGCCATATTTTTCTTTCGCGAAGTAATATTTCACATCCACACAAATGGGTAATCGCATAAAATATCAATTTAACTTCAGTTTTTGAACCATCATACCCACTTTCTCAAAATCTTCTAAAAATGAAACCTTTTTGCTTAATATATACCTATCTACTGTGTGTGGCAGTGAACACAGCTGTATTGTTTTTGTTGGTTTATTTCTATAACACTCCGACTCGAGCACTCTTCTGCTTTTGCCAAAAAGATTCTTTCATATCATATCACTCTCTTATTTGCAGCACACAGTTGCTCAACTCACATACATGTTACGGTACCCACCCACTTTCATTGTGTATCTATTTCTACGAAAATATCCTGAAGACAAGTATTCTACGGTAAATTGTTTCCTTTCAACAAAAAAAATAAAACAAGCAAATTTAAAATAAAGTGCAATTTTCTAGCAGAGAATTGAACCGCATTTTCTTCACTTACCGTAACGCTAACGTTAGAGAGATATAACGTTGAAGTCGTCGTTGAAACAAATAATGCTATTCCTAGAAACATAAAATAATAATGTATTCCACCTTGCGTGTCCTTGAGATGCTGAAAGCCACAAACGTAACAAACAATTGCAAACAATTTACAATAACAGAAAACATCAAAAACTATGACATATTATTATTATGACGAAGACTTTTATAGTCCTTGTTTTGCAACTTCGGGATTACATTCAGATTCAAATATCTGTAATGGAGGTAGCGGGCGTACCTATAGGTCTTTCGGAAAGGAGAACGTCTCGGTGCAGTGCGGTGCGGTGAGATGCGGTGCGGATGTTAGCTTCCATATTTCTTTCTTTATAGTGAATGGCTCAATTTCAAAGGAAATTGAAAAGTTATTTTCCATTCAAGTGATCTTTTCTGTCTGTAAAAATAAAAAATGGAATGAGGATAAATGCCTCACGATGTGTAAGTAAAATTGTAGAGTCAAGGTATGTTTTGGATGGAAAAAGACGATGCGAAACCATTTCCATTATTTTTTCTGGTTCAATTTCTTTTTACCTTCAATGCGAAATTATTAAATTAAATGTAATATCTAGTCTTACAGATAAGAAATTGAGTAAAATTGCGTTGAAGGCCTAAGGTTAAATATTTTATATGAATATTAAAATATAACGGAAACTATATTGAAAATCTATTCATGATAAGGACAACTTTTGTACTTCTTTGTTTATAACAAATTGGTTACTTCTAAAATAAAAAAGGTAAAATGTATAAATGTTAATTTATTATATAGTTCAAGTAAGAAGGTTATTAATCGATCGGATTTTACGAATTGAAATTATTGACAGTTCTCGATGTTTCAAGAAACAGTGGACAGAATATAACATCCAAAACTATAAACAAATTTAAATTAAGTGGACTTCAAATATCTTACAAACCAATAATAGCAGCGACTTCCATCAAATATTAAATTATGCATAGTGACCAAATTGGTTTGACCTCAGTTGATCACATGCATCGAAAATAACGTTTTTGACATTAGGCTAGTAAATGTTTAAGACAAAACGTAGTGACAGTTTCAAAAAAAATAAATTGGGTGGCGCAACAGTCTGTTGAGAACTAGTGCCTAGTGACTTAAAACTCTCAACCATTCCTGTGTGCGAGTACTGTTGTCAGGGATGGAGGGGATCTACAGTTATAACAGTTTTAAGCCGAATCTGAAGGACTGAGAAAGCATGAAAAGTGCAAGGAATTACTCTTGGAGAATTTTTCAATTCCTCGCAAGAGGCAGTACCCGTAAAAAAAACTTTGGATGGCCTCTTCCTCGGTTACTACGCTTGTTGTCAATGACACTCCTTTAGTTAGCTCTATTGATAAAGCCAACAATTCCACCTTACCAGATAGTGTCATAACTCCCCCAGTTCTTGAACGCATAAATGATTCTATGGCGACAATCTATTTTCGTATTCGAACTGTGGTGAGAGTTCTTAAAGATCTCAACATTCATGAATCTGCTTGCCCAGATTGTATCCCCGCTTTTATTCTGAAGAGGTGTTCTTCCACTAGCAAAACCACTTCGTAAGCTTTTCCATCTATCCTATTCTTCTGGGCTTGTTCCGAGTAGTTGGAAAACTGCATTTGTTCAGCCAACTTCTTCTCCCACAAATTACGTCCCTTCTTTCTAAGGTCAGGGAAACGCTGATTAATTATCACCTTAAGAAATATATTGAGCAACGGAAGCTTCTTAATGACCGGCAATACGGCTTTCGTAGCAATAGGTCCACTGGTGATCTCATGGTTCATCTCACCGAACAGTGGAACAGATCTTTACAACGTTTTGGGGAAAGTAAGATTATTGGACTTGATATTTCAAACGCATTTGATAAAGTCTGGTATCTTGCTCTCTTATCGAAAATGCGTGCTTTCGGTATTGACGAATCTCTTCTACGTTGGATTAGAAATTTTCTTTCGAACCGTTCAATACAAGTTGTATTGGACGGATTCAAGTCTGAAACTCATAAAATAAACGCTGTTGTGCCCCAGGGCTCCGTTTTGTCTCCGACCCTCTTCCTCATTTTTATAAATGATCTCCTGTCTGCTACTTCTAATCCATTAAATTTTTTCACTGACGATAGCACTCTTAGCTTTTCATATTCGTTTTTAGACTCACAATCCTCCTCTTCGGATGTGGAACTGCAAGAGCAGAATATGATCAGCTCATTAAATTCCGACCTACACAGCATTGTAAATTTCCTCATTCCCTTAAAATGGCCATAGAATCGCGAGCTGTGTGGCATGTAGCGCCATCTTGTTGAAACCACATGTCAACCAAGTTCAGTTCTTCCATTTTTGGCAACAAAAAGTTTGTTAGCATTGAACGATAGCGATCGCCATTCACCGTAACGTTGCGTCCAACAGCATCTTTGAAAAAATACGGTCCAATGATTCCACCAGCGTACAAACCACATCAAACAGTGCATTTTTAGGGATGCATGGGCAGTTCTTGAACGGCTTCTGGTTGCTCTTTACTCCAAATGCGGCAATTTTGCTTATTTACGTAGCCATTCAACCAGAAATCAGCCTCATCGCTGAACAAAATTTGTCGATAAAAAAGCGGATTTTCTGCCAACTTTTCTAGGGCCCATTCACTGAAAATTCGACGTTGTGGCAGATCGTTCGGCTTCAGTTCTTGCACGAGCTGTATTTTATACGGTTTTACACCAAGATCTTTGCGTAAAATCTTCCATGTGGTCGAATAACACAAACCCAATTGCTGCAAACGGCGACGAATCGACATTTCACGGTCTTCAGCAACACTCTCAGAAACAGACGCAATATTCTGTTCTGTACGCACTGTACGCATTCGTGTGGTTGGTTTAATGTCCAATAAAGTAAACTGAGTGCGAAACTTGGTCACAATCGCATTAATTGTTTGCTCACTTGGTCGATTATGTAGACCATAAATCGGACGTAAAGCGCGAAACACATTTCGAACCGAACACTGATTTTGGTAATAAAATTCAATGATTTGCAAGCGTTGCTCGTTAGTAAGTCTATTCATGATGAAATGTCAAAGCATACTGAGCATCTTTCTCTTTGACACCATGTCTGAAATCCCGCGTGATCTGTCAAATACTAATGCATGAAAATCCTAACCTCAAAAAAATCAGCCTTTACAATGGGGAATACAAAATCGTGTGGAATTTAATGCTTCGAAAACGAAATGCTGTCTTTCATCGTTTAAGCGAGATAAACCCTCTTTGACACTATCTATGAGTGGCACTTGCATCAACAAAACGGAAAATCTTGACATCCGCGGAATGTGCATCAGCAACCACCTTTTGTGGAGCATTTACATACGCGATGTTTCCAAAAATTGCGCAAGATGTCTAGGTTTTTTGAGACGTTGATCTGGCTACAATCTACAAAACCTATATACATCCGAACTTATTTAAGCCTCTTGGACAGTATTTGAAAAAGAGCTTTTAAAATGATTGGTGACATTAACAACATCAACTTACCTCACCCTTTTTTACCGTTATTTTAACATACTATGCTCTAGTGAAATAGCCAGTTGCATTCCTCCCCTTAAACAATTTAACCGTAATACCCGCGCTTCTAGGAATGCCCATCAGTATACCCTTGAGCCCAACTTCGGATGTATGAAGTTCAGAGATTCTTTTTTTTGTCGTACTACGCGAATGTGGAGCGCCTTGCAACGCTCTATCTATGCCTGTCATTGCAATGTTGAGAAATTTAAAACCAATGTACACCGACACCTCCTATCCAACCCTTCCCTCTTTTCCTAATGCTCACACTGTGTCTTTGACATATTAAAAAAAACCCCTTTAATGTTGATAATTATAAAAAAAAAGTCAGAGATCAAAATAACAACTAAAGGAAAAGGTTTAGTGGTGTTAGGTCTTTTCGCCCTAAACTATTTTATTATCGTTTTGTTGTTGTACGATTTAGGCCTTAAAATTTTTAAGAGTTTTATGACATTTAAAATAAAAGCAAGCACTTTGTCTTTTGCCCAAAAACTTATTCAGAAGAAAATGCAAGAAAGCTCAAAATAAATATCATATTGCCCAAATCAGTTAAAAAATATCATAACGCCCAAATTACTAATTAAAAAATCGCCCAAAAAATGTCATGTGTTTCAAAATCTAGGCGTTCTGACAATTTTTTTTTTTATTTTGAGTTCTACGACGTTTTTAATTTTATCGCTCAAAGGCCAACATTGAACAATAAAAATGACAGATGAGCCAAGCACTCGCAACGTCAAGAAAGCGTTACAAATACGTTTGGCTTTTTTCAATTTAATTTGCAAAGTGAAATAAAAAGAAATGGTTTTCTTGCTCACAGTGCGTATGAACAGTGAAAATGTTTGTTTGATACAAAATTTTGTTTGTTATGATTTTTTTAATGTGGGTGTTACGACATTGAAAGCTGGTTTGGATGATATGACATTTTATTTGAACTCTTTGACGTTCTCTTAGTGAAATTTCTTGCGATTTCTGTTATATGTCACTGGGCAATAAGACGCTAGAAACAATAGAAAACATTATCGTCATAATGCCCAAAATAAATATCACGAAGCCCAAACCTCATGTCATAAACCCAAATTCAAAATTAATAATTCTCTTGGGCAAAACTACAAGTTAAAATTTGGACTTTTTTTTTTTAAATGTATTCGCTTTGGGTATTTTGGAGACTTTTTTTTCAACTTTTTTGTGCTTTGGGCGAAAAGACCTAACGCCGGATATTGTTCGTATAATACGGTCCAATGGAAGATGGATATTTTTATTAAGTTCTACAATTAAAAAAAATAAATCAAAGCTTAATTTTATGCTAGCAACGTTATGAATGAAAAATAAGATTTTAATTTCTAATCTTTAACATTTTTTTTGAAGAATAGAAAAGTTACTTTTAAGGTTTTATTCTGAAAGGTTGTTGTTCTATAGTTGATACGGAATCTTCACAAAAATTTATAGGACTGTACAAATATTGAAAACGTGCATTTTCGAAGTGTTTACGGAGAAAAAAAAGTTTTCATATTAACAATCGTCGATAGTCAACATGAAATTTGGCCAAATTGTCGCATTGACTACCAAAATAGTCTATATGACAACCTAATTTTTAAAAATTGACTACTGGATAGTCAATAGAACAATTTTTGATTGTCAATTTTTGGTATATTGACTACCGAAGTTGTTCTATTGGCTACTTTTGTTGTCATATTGACTACCCAAAATTGACTATCGAGGATTGTTGTTCTACCGCAGTTGTTCTATTGACTACCGTAGTTGTCATATTGACTACCGTGGTTGTCATATTGACTACCAAAATTGACTATCAAGAATTGTTATATTGACTACCGCAGTTGTCCTATTGACAACCACAGTTGTCGTATTGACTACCGTAGTTGTCATATAGACTACCGCATTTGTCGTATTTACTACCAAAGTTGTTAATACGACAACCGTAGTTTCAATTTCTTTCAACCAAAGTTGTCATATTTACTACCAAATTGTAAAAAAATTTCGGATTCCAAAATTGACAACCGAAAATTTTCCTGCTTCAAAAAAACGTTAGCTTAGGAGAGATAAAAAGCTTTATATGACACTACTATGCCTTTCACTACTAGCATGCCTTTCGCGAAACATAAGAGTTATCAAATTTCGAGACTCGAACAAACTTCAAAGTTCTATTCGCAATTGGATACTACTTCTTCTTTAAAAGGTGTAAGATCATACTTCAATAATTATATTCATTGACAGACAAATCCAAGACACAACTGTTTTCAACAATTGTTCTTGCAAATTTTCATATTTTCTCCTTATTTACATCAAACTTTCTTGGCGTTTTTTCCAGTAACACAAAATCTCAACAAAAGGAGTGTTGTTCCGAGTTATTGTATAAAAAAGATGTTTCGGAATTTGTCTATGATATTTTGTGATCAAGAGAATTTGTTTGTGACACTTTTGACAGCTAAACTAATTCTTCGCGGAAAAATTATTTTTTTGTATTTGATAACATTTATGTACTTTTTTTTAAATGGATGCTTTACCCTCACAAACCGTGTTCATATTTGCACGGATGTATTCAATATTCATATGCACTAATATATTTTTTAAAGCAATCCCTATTGGGGTAGGTTAATATTTTTATATGAGTATGAAAAACTTTGAAGTTCTTTCATAAAGACCCGAAGAAATAAATTCCTTTACGTGAACAAAAACAAAGAAAGATACTCAAATTTGTTAATTTTTTCTCCAAAAAGTTCAAAGTAGTCTTTATGGAAACAAAAGAAATAACTCTCAAAAAGAAAGGTTAAACAAATACTGGCCTTTCTATAGATATATCCTTAATGTTATTACACAACTTTATATACATATACCTACGAACTTTTGTGTACAAAGTTCCAAGGCAAGTATAGTTAAGGTAGGTATAAACTTCTTTTCATAAGTCTGTCCCACTTATGTAAATAGTTTACCTCCAAGTAGGCACTTATCTGGGATTTGCTTTCTGCTTTTACAGTTCCCAAAGGACAAATAATAATGTCATCGTGCTTGCTTTTATTTTTTAATGAAAGTCCTAGCGATATTAAGATGAACATTTTATTTTATTCTCAGCAAACAATATCAAAATTGTATGCATCCTGACTCATCAAGGATTAGCCTTCTAGCCGTATTGTCTCTGCTCAACAAAAGCAAAATCTCTTTCAAATAAAATATCTATACCTAGTCCTCCATATATATATATATAGGAACCTAGCTACCTTTTGCGCGCCATAGGCGATTATCTGAAAAACAAGCGAGAGATAGAAAGAGAGAAAACACACAATACGAAAACGAAAAAATAGAAAAAGAAACCCTTTATACTATTTCAGGTTATGGCCTGTTTCCGGGAGTATGCCTAACATAACTGAAACAGATTGCCCCTGGGTACTGAGTGTTGCGCTGCCAACAACTGTCGGTATCATCGCCAAGCAATTTGATTCTGAAACGACACAACCGAGGTTAGGGGTTCCGAAAGAATTATTCCCCTAGAAATATAGGGTACTTATATATGAGGTCGCATAGAGCGCCGCCACCATTGTTATGTCCTTGTTTCAATTTCATTTCATTTTCTTAAGAAGTTTATCTCTTCAGAATGAAACGTCAGAAAATACTATGGGTTATGAGAATCGGTACTGGGTAGCGCTAGCTGGAGCGTATGTAGGGAGGCAACAAAAAATTAAAACCACCGTTCGTATACAATATACCGTTTTTCTTATTATTATTACGAGTACAACGAGGTGGGTATAAGGATATACTCGTATAAGAATACGAGACCATTGTTTGGCTGAACTGTGTTTCAAATTCTATTTGTCGTTTATGCGGCTACCAGATGCTCTTGCCTTGGTTTTTGTTGTATGGCTGTGCTAAAATAAACGTTCATTTCCTTGACAAAGAAAGCAGCCACCATACACCATCGAGATAAACTACACCATATACAAACATTATACAATTGGATCAGAGGACACACAGGATGCCATAGTCATATAGTCTGAAGTCTGCCACGCATGGAATGATATGGGAAATTTATTTGACCTCAGCAAAACAAAGGGCGCACTCAGGCCCGTATCCCTGTTTTAAAATTCCTTAAAAACTCTTAGCTTAACGGTTTTGACAGCCACCAAAAAGCTTATTTTTTTAAGGTTCTCCACAGTTCAGATGTGAGAATATGTAAGTAGGTGAATTTTAACTTTCTATCTTTGTAGCCTTCTTCCTGTAATCTCTTTTAAACATTTTGTGTGTCCAGGAAAATACTGTTGTTTAAAAGATTAATTTTAAATCATCTTCCTACGTCATATAGATATATAGGATAGGCACGAACAGCTTATCTTTTAACTTACAAATACAAAATAAAACAACAAATAATCGCCTTGAATCTCGAAATATCACAAATATGGTCCTGCAAATAAGGAGTAACAAGGTTCTCGTTTTACGCCGCCGCGCCGCCAACCGATAATATTATCGTCGGAGGATAAAAAAGGCTATAGCTAAAACCCAAGTTGAAGCTGAAGGAAATAAAAAAAATAAAACAGAAACAAAAAAAAATAAAGGATAAAACATGGAAAAATATAGCAAAAAATGAATGAAATAAAAATAAATAACATAACAAAAAATAAAAGAAAATATAATAGTCGGAAGAAAAAGACTTAACACAGACTCAGTCAGTATACATAATGGAAATGGCATGTGTGTGTAAGAGTGTAGTATAGAAGGGATGGCTTGGCTACCAAAGTATAGGAATATGTGGGCCATGGAGTGAAAATCCTCTTAATTTTTTTTCACCATCAGCCTCTGTATGATGTAACTATAGAAAAAGTAGAAGGGATACAATAACTAAGGTGACCATGCCTCTTGTTAAACTTAAGTAGAAAATTAAGAAATCGACCCAAGTCAAGTCGTTTGAAAAATATTTATACCTTACACGTAACTAATAGACCAAATATTGGTCGATTTAAAACCAAAGTCGAATTTCGGACTGTACTAAAGTAGATAGACAAACTTTAAGAGGTGTAACAAAAATCTCATGCCAAGCCATTTTAAGAAACTAGTTTTACCGCCGTGGCATGATGGTGGTGGGATAAGGGTTCTTGGGTTCAATCCCTGCCTGTACCAACAAATTTAAAAATTTTCGCGGGTACTACCTCTTGCGAGGAATTGACAAATCCTTCAAGAGTAATTCTTGTCATGAAAAAATGCTTTCTCAAACTAGCCGTTCGGATTCAGCCTAAAATTGTAAGTCCCTTCCATTCCTGACAACAGTACTCGCACACAGGAATGGTTGAGAGTTGTCAGTCACTAGGCCCTGGTTCACAACGGACTGTTGCGCCACCCCATTTGATTTTGATTTTGAGTTTTACCTCCATTTGTTTTAGGACTATCTTACATGTCTAAACGCAAAAAGAAAGACCAATACTGCTTGACGAATGTTTAAAGGACAGAAGCCCCCGAAATTTTGACTAAAATTAATTATTGCGTCTAAAAGTATTTCAAATACAATTCTGAAACGTTCTTTTGGATGAAATTTTGTTACATACTTACACTAGCTGACGAGGTCACGCGTTGCCGTGGCTAAATTTTTGTGTATCATATTACATTGTTGTAAACTATTTAAAGGGAACGGTAGGAGAACATCAGACATGGGTACTTATATGTTTTTTTTTATATACATATGCATTTGTAAAAAACATGGAGGCCTGATTTTCTACTACCTTTGCCCTTATTCAAAATTTTCGTACAGTTGATGTAAAGCAAAAATCAGTACAAAACAATTAAATTTAAAATGGTATTACAATTTTTATTCAAGTTTGTAACAAATGAGTACGTTACAAAGTTTTTAGTAAAGAACATGTGAAAGTTAAACTTATAAATGAGGAACGTAAGGCAAATAGTTTAAATTCTTTTAACAATAATATTTATTAACTTGAATTATAAAGAATTTCAATGTCAATTTGAATTGGCATTAATGGGTGCACAATATTTTCAGTTAACCTGTCTTTTGTTAACACAAAAAGGTTTGACAGTTTTCCTACACTAACATGCAATATATAAATGTTTTATAAAAAAATATGGATTTTGCAAATCTAAACCAAAAATGGACATACATTATTTGGTCTTGAAACTTATTTATAGACATGGAAAATGCTTTAGAATACTGTAATCTTCTGAAGGGTGTGGTAGAATCTGATGGTATCATTGGACCACAGGACAACTTTTCCTTTTCAATAACAACAATATCGATTTATTTAAAAGACGTCAGATCGCTTAGTAACAACTGTTTTGTTTCAAAATTTTTGGCTAACAAAATACTGGAATTTTGGTGTGTAAGTAACAATTGTAAGTTCCAAGTGGCCGCATATGCTAACACCAAAAATTTAAAAAGTAAAATTCACTGTACTTTGTTTACTACAAAAATATAAATTTAACCTAAACTTTACTTAGGGTAAAGTATACTTTAGTCTAAGGCGGTTACGCTATTAAATTGAAGCTCTTAAGAAAGGTTTGAAAGTTTGCCATCTTTTGAATACTGACTCAATTCAGTCAACAGATATCGCCATATCTGTATGAATTGTTTGGAGGTAACAGTTAATTCTGACCGTGAAAAAATAGAAAAATAATTTGCAATAAAATATTATTGAATTGATGTAAGCTATCCTATTTTTCAAGTTGGATCAAACTGCACACAATGTACAAATATGATTGAAATCAGTTAAGTAGTTTGGGAGTACATCGCGGACAAACATCGTGACATGTACTTTATATATACATATATATATAAATTTTAAGTTTGTTCCTGTTTTATTGTTGTCTTTACTTGATCTGAATTTGAATGCAGTCAAGTATTTTCCTTAAGTGGATTTTGAATAAAACAACTGAATATTATTTTAACTGTTAACTTTATTAAATTATCTAAATAAACTTAAAATAATATTAAAAGAACTATCTTGTTTGAGTGTGATGTTAAAACTCTCTTGTTTGTGTTTTTTGGTTGTGCGCAACATCTAGGTATATTTGGATAAGTGATTTCATCTGTTATTGATTATGCCATAAAAGAATAAAGGATAAGTATTTCCTGTGTTGGTGTCGGGTGCAAACTGCTTAATTTGTTGGTGTTGTGCGCAACATCTAGGTATATTTGGATCTGTTGTTGATTATGCCATAAAAGAATAAAAGATAAGTATTTCCTGTGTTGGTGTCGGGTGCAAACTGCTTAATTTGTTTATGGGGAAAATACTCCTTTAGTATTTTTTGGGTTTAGCGGTATCATAACCCCTCCCGGGTAAGATTCGGCTACGGGGTTTACTGTAGTAGTTGACATCTTAAGTATTGTTTGTCGTTTTCTTAATATTAACAATATTATGACTATGATTAATACAATAAGTATAATGCTGCTTATTCCATAAGTTACATTTTTTTGTGAGACTGAAAATTCTACTTTTTCTAAGTTATCAATGTCTCTTATTTCTAATTCATTTATATTATTTATGTGAACTTCATGTTCTGGGATATTTAACATTTTTAGGTTATTTTCATAAATTTTGAAACTATAAGTATTATTAAATAAGTTTAGAGTACAATTTTCTGATTTTATAATATAATTTCCGTTAAGTACATATTTTAATGTGTTACAATCTTGTGTTAGTGTTTGATTTTTTATATTTTTGATAATCAATACATTTTGGATTTGGTATACAATATTTTCTTGATTGAAATTTTCATATGAACAATTGAGCTTTGTATTTGATAAGAGTAAATTATTTAAACAATTGTCTTGTAAAACTTGTTTATTAGTTATTATTTCAAAGTATGGAAATATTTTTTCTTCTTGTTGTATAAATAGTTTTTCTTTAAGTTTAATGATTTTGTTTTCTTTTGGGAAGTTTTCTAACATGATTTCATTATATGTTGTTTTGGAAAATTTTGGTATATTCATTATTATTAACAAATTATTTTTGTAAGTAGCTAATGTGATTTTTATTTGTCTTAATTTTTCAAGATTTAACTCATAATCTTTTATTTCTTTGATTGTTATAAGATCTTGGGTCAACATTCCAGATCTACTAGTTAAAATTACATCAGTTATCTTTTCTAACATTTTTTGTAATTTTAATATGTTTTTATTTAATTCCATTTCTTTTCTTAATTCTAAGATATCATAAGTAATAGCATTATAATGATTATTCAGAACATTGTTTCCTTCAAAGATATTTTTTAGTTGCTTGAATTGCTGATTGAACTGGTCATTTATTTCTATTTGTTTATTATTATTTCGGACGATAGTTTTAGTTACATCTTCTAAGTTGTCTAACTTTTCTTTAATTATTCTTCCATCTTCACTATCTAGGTTTCCGAAAATTGTTTTTATACCTGTTCCTATAATGTTTATCCATCCTCTTTTTACTATGATATGATGGGGTATTATAGTTTCTAATTTTATTTTTATTGTCTTTATTTCCTCTCTAACTGTATTTTTTACATGGGTTGTTTTCTCAATTGTATTTTCTAATTGTTCCACTAAATTCTGAAACTTAGTTAAATTTATTAAATGGAGTAAAATATCATAATTTTCTATGATTTTGATTGGCTTAGAATTTATTATTACTAATTCCTCATTTATTTTATTTATCTCTATCGATTGACAAGCTATCATTGGTAGAATTACTAATATTATTAATGAGAGGATCCTTATTTGTGTTTTGACTAACATATTTTTTTAGTTTCAAGAATTGGTCCTTGTGCAAAGTTTGTTTTTCTCTATTTGGTTGTATAGTAACCTTTTTATTTTTTATTTCTAACACTTTCACTTTTTTGTGTTTTGTTTTTAATTTATTAAATTGTGCTGGATCATTCACTTTTGTATAGTTTGGATTTATTTGAACATTAGTTCTATTTGAATTCTTTTTACTATTAATTTTTTCTTTTACTTTTTCGATTCTGTCAAAGATCACTTTATTCTCTGTTTTTCCTAGGTGAACGTCAATAGGTTTTTCTTTTGTGGTCAAGTGTATGGTTTTGTTACAAATTTCTAATGCTTTTATTGGGGAGTCTTTGTGAAATATGTTTTTATCAAATATTCTAATGTGTTCATTAAGAGTACTGTGTAATCTTTCAATATCACTGTTTCCTGTATGTCGATACGGAGTA
The DNA here is from genome assembly GCF_945859685.1 of Eupeodes corollae. Lineage (NCBI taxonomy): Eukaryota > Metazoa > Arthropoda > Insecta > Diptera > Syrphidae > Eupeodes > Eupeodes corollae. The sequence continues at coordinate 57,473,662 of NC_079149.1, read as the reverse complement.
CAAAAATGTGTTTCTATTTTCCTTTCTTTAAAAATTTGTTCAACTGTATAAGTTTTAAAGGTTGGGTCGTTGTCTAAAGTCAACTTTTCTGGGACTGGTAAATAAGTAAATATTTTTTGTAGTGCGCGTGCTACGTCTGTTTGATTTTTCGATCTTAACTCTTCGATTGCTGCGAACTTACTAAATTTGTCGATACAAGTCAGATATCGTACATGCTTTGGTAGAATCCAGATGTCTATATAGTAGTGTTTGTGTGATTCTGAGGGTGTTGGTGTTTTTTCATATGGAATCTTTATCGGGTTTCTCTCTATCTTGAGATTACATGTTTCACAATTGTTTGTGTATTTTGTTATTTCTTTTCTCATGTTTGGGTAGTATATTTCCCTTTTGAGTTCTAAATATAGTTTTTTCGATGCCAATGTGGTTGAATTCTATATGCTTCTTATGTATTTGATCGTTGAGATCATCGATATTTTGGATATCTTTCACTAAAGTAAATGCTCTAAAGATTTTTATTTTGGATTTGTTATTTATTTTCCAATATTCTTGGAAGAGATTGAACGTTTTATCGTCTGTTAGCAACGCATTGCTTTTTTCTAGATTTAGTTCTAAGAGAATATTTTTGAAATCAAGTTCACTAAAGTTACTTTTTATTTTGTGAATACGTTTATTCTTGTGTGGGTAAGTTAGTTTGTCTGATTTTTTTTCTCCTATTTCTAGAATAATTTGATTTTTAAAGTAATTAATTGGTTGTTCTGTTATGTAAATAAGATTGTGACTGCTTGACTCTGCTGAGTGTTTTGTAGAAATTAATTCTGCGTTATTTATTTCGGGTATTTTTACTCGTGAAAGGGCGTCGGCCACTTTATTTTCTTTACCTTGTAGGTATTCTATTTTAAAATCGAACTCCTCAAGTTTTATCTTCCATCGTTGAAGTTTCGAGTTAGGTTCTTTTAAATTGTGAAGCCAAACTAATGGCCTATGGTCTGTGAGTATTTTAAAATGTCTTCCGTACAAGTAATATCGAAATTGTTTGGTAGCCCATACTATGGCTAAAAGTTCTTTTTCGATTGTACTATAGTTGCATTCATGCACGTTTAGAGTACGTGATGCAAAGCATAATGGTCCGTGTGATTGACTTAACACAGCACCAATAGCGAAATTTGAAGCGTCTGTAGTGAGTATGAAAGGCTTACTGAAGTCTGGGTGTCGATTGATAAGATCATCAGACATTGCTATTTTTAGCTTGTTTACTGCTTCTATATACTCTTTATCGGAAGTGTTTATTATTGCGTCTTTTTTCAAACATTTTGTGAGTGGTTTGATAATTTTAGCATAGTCGAGAATGAATTTGCGATAATAACCAGTGAGTCCAAGGAAAGATTGAATTTCTTTCACTGTTTTTGGTATTGGGAATTTCTGGATTGTTGCAATTTTACTAGGGTTTGGTTTTATTCCGTGCGGGGTGACTATGTGTCCTAAAAATTCACTATATTTTTTGAGAAAATCGCATTTATTTAATGAAACTTTTAAGTTTACTGAGTGTAGGGTTTTTAATATTTTGTCTAAAGAATTCATGTGTTCTTGTAAACTTGTTGAAAAAATAATAACATCATCTAAGTAAACAAAACAAATTTTCCCTATGTATTCCTTGAGTACTTCGTTCATCATGCGTTGAAATGTCGCAGGAGCATTTTTGAGACCAAACGGCATTCGTAACCACTCGTAATGTCCAGTTAGAGTAGAAAATGCTGTTTTTTCTCGATCTTCTTTAGCGATTTCAATCTGATGGAAACCTTTGGTTAAATCCAAAGTTGAGAAGTAGTTGGCTTTACCTAGTTTATCTAGTATATCGTCTATCAATGGGATAGGATATTTGTCCTCTTTAGTAATGTTATTAAGTTTTCGGTAATCAATGACAATACGCCATTCTTTATTACCTTCTTTGTCTTCTTTTTTAGGTACAACCCAAATTGGGGCGTTGTACGGAGAAGAGCTTGGTTGAATTATTTTTTGTTCTAATAATTCGTTTATTTGTCGATCTACTTCTTTTTTATGGATTTCAGGGTATCTATAGATTCGTGTAAAAATCGGTTCATCGTTTGAAGTAGTAATCGAATGCTTTACGTGATTTGTAAAGGTTAAATCTTGTCCTTTTTTGTAAAAGACTTCTTTGTTTGCGTGCAGCAATTTTTGCAATTCCTTGTATTCTTCCGAATTTAGATGTTCTAATCTCTGTGGGTCAATTATTTCATTATGATTTATTTCATGATAGTCTAATAGGTTGAATTGATTTATTTCTTGTTCGTACCTTTGTTCGTCCTCGCGGGAATAGTACAGGGGAACTGTGAAGTTGTTTATAGACAACGTCTTTGTTTTTGTGTTTAATATTGTATCATTCTGATATAATATATTGTTTCCTAATAAACCGTCATAGTCGTCATGAAATTTGTATACTTGGAATATACAATCGTTTTTTATTGGGATGAAGAATTTTTCTTTTGGTATCACCAATTCTTCTTTTATGTAGATAGGACCTCCTATTGTGTTTATTTTTTGTGGGTTTTGTAATGTTTTTACATAATTTTTTGGAGCTTTATTGGGGTTTATTAAACTACTAGTTGCTCCGGTATCAATTAGTAATCTAATTGTTTCATTATTTTTTGTTAATTTAATAAAGGGGAGATGTTGTCCGAGGCTACTAATGAAAAATCCTCTTTTGGTTTATCGTTGTGATGAATCTGTGCTCGTCTGAGTTGAGAGGAAGTGGGATCAACTTCCATTGGAGTTGGTCGAAGATTTCTAGAGGGTGGTTTATAATTCGGATCATAGTTTTCTACCTTTATAGTTTGTATTAACATTGTTATTGTTTCTTTGGAAATTGTTATTTTGATGTGGTTCTGTATTTTGGTTTTGTTGGTTATTTGATTTTTGTGAATTATGTTGAGGTTTTGAATAATTTCTGTCATAATCTCCTCTACTTGGATTATGTTTGTCTATGAATCTGGCTTGAGTTAGCTCGTATAGAGCTTCTTGTAAGCTACTGGGTTTTAGTGAAAAAAGAACTGTTCTCATATAAACTGGTAGTTTTTCTTTAAAGATTTCTAACGCTGTTTGATTATTGTTCGCTATTTCGTGATGCTTATTTTCCTGAATAGTTTTCTGATTTAATTCACATAAATTTTTTTGTACCTCGTTGTAAAATTCTATTACGTTATTTTTATATGGAGTTTGTCTTAATTGATCATACAACTGTAGTGATGATTTAAAACCTCCGAAATTAGCAATCAACAAATTTTTATATCAATCCATTTGATTAAATGGGCATGAATTTCTATACATCTTTTAGCCTTTCCAATAAATTTAGATTTTAGTAAACTCATACACATAAGCTGACTATTTGGGTCATATTTGTCGAGTGTCGGTATTATACCGTCGACATTCGCTAAAAATGTGTACAAATCTTCGCGTCTTCCGTCAAAGCTAGGTAGTTTTTCAATATATTTTAACGGGTTCAACGTTAAGGTTAACAATTGTTGTTCTGGGTGTGCCATTATAATGTTATCACTTCTTAAGCTAGTATAACTAATTGCACTATTATTTCTTAAATTAATAGTTTCACTATTCTTACCTATTTCTTCGGTTTCACTGCTGCTGCCCGTCAGTGTTGTTCCTTCTGTATGGATGATTGTTCACTTTTTTTCTTCGCAAAGATATTTTTCATTGTTTTCGTTGGTTGAGCTGATACTACTGCGTTCGCCTTTCCTCTACGGAATTTTTCATCATTACCAATGGTTGGAG